>NC_083592.1:2941005-3123505 GCF_027579695.1 Neoarius graeffei | reverse complement strand
TATTGTGAATCTGTTATTGCTGTAAAATGGGATTATTAGATTGTTCGGGTTTTTTCGGTGTAAATTCTCATAATTTGTGTTTGGGTTAGATGTGAGTGTGTATGAGCTTCTTTCCTCTGTTCATTTATCCCCTGATTTACTGCAGAATTTAATCCCGTCATAACGTCAGGACACGACAGGTTTGATTTCCGTCTTTGACCTTTTAATCCAGTGCGATTTTCCTCAGCAGCTGTTTGTGGAGCTGATTTGTGCGTCTCAGACAGGAAGTGTGTGAAGCTTCAGATGTGATGCGTGTTGAACAGATTTGACTAAAGTGTAAAAGATGAGGAGTGACGCAGCAGAAGCAGGAGTTCATGCTGGATGATCAGCGCTCAAAGCTTTTATTTTCTCCACAAGTGGAAAACACAAAGCAGCTAAATGACATGGCACTGATTCCATTATTGATTATTTAACTCCATTTAAAGCAAAAACCAATCCGTTCAACACGCTGACACATCTGTACGACCCGAATCTCTCCCACAATCCCTCTGTTCTGTCTGTGGAACTGAGTGAATAATAAAGTGGATTTTCTTCACTCTGAATTTTATTTATAACTCTCTTCTTTTAAAGCCCATGATCTCAGTGTCCGTTCTGTATTTACTCTCGTCATCTCCACACATCAGACTGCTGGAGAAATTTAGCCTCTAATTCCGCCACATTCAGTGGTTTGTGTTTCTTTCCTGTTTAAACGTGTTTAGTCTGAGATGCAAATTAACAGGCAAAAGACAAAACCGAAATAATATGAAGCTCCTCTTCTTACAGCAGCGAGATAAAAGAATCCTAAAGAAATGGTTGTGTGTGACGTAGGTTACTTTGTGGGTGTGGTTTCTCACCTAAACAGGTATAAAGGTCTCACCGTGTTCACGGGGAGGAGGGAAGTTTTCAGGCTCAAATCAATGATTAGATTTCTTCTAATTGTTCTGTGCAGCTTTTGGATGTAAGAATGAGCACTGACTTCACACCAGAGAACAGTCCTGATCCCCAGCTCCTAATGTACAGGGTGCTACAGGGGGATTTAATGAGGGACTAAACTCAAACACGAGAACCACGACTACATAGAGGATGTTGTTATCAAGTGAAAAGTAACACAATAAAAAGTAAAACTGAGTGTAAAATTAACATAAAAACGCAAACGTAAGTGGCATCACAAATAAATAGTATCAAAAAAAGTTGGAAAGGGTTTCCCCCTCAATTCCTTGTTTATTTGCTTTACCTAAATACAACTGCAGGTTCTTTAAATGTACTTTTTATATAATTGATAAAGTCCAACATTAAAAAGTCCACATGTATTGTTTTCAATGCATTTTTTTTTATCTCAACAAAGGAAATTCACAACTATAACACAAGATTTGTAGATAAACAGTCTTGTTATTTTCCAAGAGTAAATAAATTTAACTTACAACCCCGATTCCAAAAAAGTTGGGACAAAGTACAAATTGTAAATAAAAACGGAATGCAATAATTTACAAATCTCAAACTGGTATTGTATTCACAATAGAACATAGACAACATATCAAATGTCGAAAGTGAGACTTTTTAAAAAAAAAATCAGGTTCAACAAGAGTCTGGTGTTGCCATCATTAAAGATGAAAAGCGGCTCATACATTAAATCAAAATAATACAAAACATGATAGCAAAGAACAAAAAAGAATGCGTTACATCACAATCTTGCCTTGAAGCTACATTGAACACTGTCATTCACATTTCATTACCTCTAAAACAGTAGATATACATGTAGATACGACACAGCAACATTAAGAAGAGTTTAAGAGGAATCTGTTAACTGCAGTTTTAAAAGTGTTCACATTTGCAATGACAGGGAAAACTGAGGCTGGCAGTGAGTTCCACAGCCTGCTTGTCCTTGGTACATATGAAGATAAATGAAGCTGAGTGTTGGATCTTGGCACATTGACGAGGTATGGGTGACCACTTGTAGTTGAACGGGTTACTCGTGTTCCAGTAACTTGGGTTGGCAGAATTCCTACAAGTTCCTCAGAGGGTTGCAGGAAGATGTGCCGGTAGAAGGTACTGAGACTGGCTACTTTCCTCCTGTGGTCCAAGGGGAAAATGCCGGCCTGTTGTGGGTCCCTAATTTGAAGTTGGTGTACAGCTTTCCTCTGGAGTCTGTCTAGCAGCTTTAGAGCCGTTGTGCCAGCACCGCTCCATATTGGGGAGACATATTCCATGAGGGGACGGATATACGCCTTATATACTGTTATCTGAGCCTGAAGAGAGAGAAGGTCTCTTGTATGCCCAAGGATGTATAACCTCCTAGCCGTCTTCTTGGCAAGGCTTTTGATGAATGGAGTCCAAGTTAGAGTATTGGTGATGGTGACACCAAGGAGAGTAATACTCTGTGGGCTTTATCTCTTCGTTCATGAAGTAGAGAGAAGGGTGGGTCTGTTCTCGTTTCCTACTTTATAATCATCTCAGTTTTACCTGCATTGAATGTTATACACCAGTCAGAGGCCCGCTTGTCTATTTTGTCCAGGTCACATTGTAGACTCTCAGCACAGGTGTTTCTCAGGCTAGGATTTTTTATAACAACATGTAGAGTTGAATCATCTGCAAATAGATGGTCATTCTTTAAGTGAGATGCAAGGTCATCAATAAAAATGAGAAAAAGTAAGGGCCCCAAAACACTGCCTTGGGGAACTGCGGCAGTTATGGGCACTGATGAAGAAGTAAATCCGTCTAGTACAACAGATTGGTGTCTGTCAGCTAGAAAGGATGAAATCCAGCCATACAGGTCACCTTGAATACCAAAGGAGGTCAGCTTGGACAATAGACCGCAGTGCCAAACACGGTCAAAGGCTTTCTTAATGTCCAGGGCAAGAACTCTAATTTCTCTCTGAGAGTCAAGAGCATTGTTCCACCACTGGGTAATATATGAAAGCATGTCGATTGTTGATCTCTTCTCTCGGAAACCATACTGGCCGTCACAGAGAAGCCGGTACGTGTCAAGATGTTTACGAATGTGATCACAGATAATACTTTCCATGACTTTGGATATTATCGGCAGTAATGATATGGGCCTATAGTTGGAGGGATCTTTCTTGTTTCCCTTTTTAGGTATAGCTATCACATGGGCAGCTTTCCAGTCGGAGGGAACTGTCTGTGTGTCAAAAGATATCTGGAATAGCTTGGCAAGAGCTGGGGCAAGTTTGGGGCCACATTTCTTAAGTACTGTTGCCGATATTCCATCTGGGCCATTGGCCTTGGAGGTGTCCAAATTACAAAGTTTCCGGAGAACAGTTTTGGGCCAGAACTTCAGAGAGGAAAGAACACTGGTTTTGGGTGATGAGTTTGGGGGAGTCTTGCCATTGTCGTTGAGGTGAGCATTTGCAGCGAAAGTCTTGTTCAGCAACTCAGCCTTGTCTTTTGCCTCACTGAAAGTTTTACCATCGCTCACTAATGGAGGAACAGAAGACGTTTTGCTGCTGTCAGTCACTGTTTTGACAAGCTTCCACCATTGCTCATTTTCTGCATGCTTGAGATTCTGTTGTAAGTGTTGTGAAAACTGCACACGAGCACGGCCCACAAAATGCTGACACTCTGCCTTGGACTTAATATACAAAGCCCAGGAGTCCTTTGTTCGGTCATTTTGCCACCTTATGAATGCATTTTGTTTCCTTTGAACTGCTAATTTGCAATCTTCATTAAACCAGGGTTTATCAGAATACCGATGTTTGGTTGTTTTGGAAGGAATGAACATGTCCATAACCTCACTAATCTTATCTCTCACACAGGACACAGCATTAGCACTTTGGCCTTTTAAGAGAGAAGTCCAACTAACATTGGCCAAATATGAGCGCATACCATCCCAATCAGCTTTGTCATAGTACCAAGTCTTATGATTGCCTGGTTTACTCTGTGTTGGAAGTCTGTAGTTTGCCACAGAAGTTACCACACAATGGTCGGAGGACCCAAGAGGTGCACTGACGGTGACAACATGGTTATCTGGAGAATTAGTGAGGAAGAGATCTAATTTGGAGTAGTTTCCATCCTTACCAAGCCTAGTAGGCTCTACAACGAGTTGATGAAGGTTATTCAAAATGGCAAATTCATATGCACATTCTCCATGCACGTCAGTCTTATTACTGCCTAACCAGTCTTCATAATGGACGTTCAGATCCCCAAGAACAATGATTTCAGATCTTGGGTGGAATTCTTGGATATTGTCAATATTCTCAGATAACACATCATACAAAGAGTCATCATCTGATGGCGGCTGATAGACACAAAACATATACAGTAAATCTTACGTCCTGGGAGGAGTAATTCCAGGCAAACAAATTCATGGTGAAGGTTCTCAAAGTCAGACATTCTTGTAACGGTACCGTAAGAGCTTCACTGCAATACACTACTAGCCCGCCCCAACCAGAGTCACTGGGTCTATCCCTTCTGAAAACAAAGTAACCAGGTACCACCAGCATCTCGTCATCAACCTTACTATTCAGAAAAGTTTCTGATACACAATAAATGTGAGGAAGTGTTGAAAGAAGATCATGTTCCAGGTATGTCCAATTGGTGCGTAGACCTCTAACGTTCGTAAATCGTGCAGTGAATTCATTTTGCTAAGGACCTGGATTTGGGTGAATATCACCACAAATAAGGAACAAAATCACTAAAGGTAACATAAATTGGATCACAATTCCATAATCTTGGTCGATTCTTGCAGGGGTCGTCACCATTATATCAGTCCATTTCGAGGCTTTTCTTAATTGTAATGAGACAATATAAGATAAGATGACTTGGGGAGTCAACCCAAGCCAAATAATATGACCAGGGGCTATAAGCCACTTGCTCCTAGGGCTGAAACAGGGTGTCCCCCTTCACAGCCCCTACGGATACAAGCTAGGGTGTCATCCCCGTAGGGAGCCTGGCCGACCAAGAATTGGACTCCCCTATGAAATTTTGAAATTTCATGACAGCAACACATCTCAAAAAAGTTGGGACAGGGGCAATAAGAGGCTGGAAAAGTTAAAGGTACAAAAAAGGAACAGCTGGAGGACCAAATTGCAACTCATTAGGTCAACTGGCAATAGGTCATTAACATGACGGTATAAAAAGAGCATCTTGGAGTGGCAGCGGCTCTCAGAAGTAAAGATGGAAGAGGATCACCAATCCCCTTAATTCTGCGCCGACAAATAGTGGAGCAATATCAGAAAGGAGTTCGACAGTGTAAAATTGCAAAGAGTTTGAACATATCATCATCTACAGTGCATAATATCATCAAAAGATTCAGAGAATCTGGAAGAATCTCTGTGCATAAGGGTCAAGGCCGGAAAACCATACTGGGTGCCCGTGATCTTCGGGCCCTTAGACGGCACTGCATCACATACAGACATGCTTCTGTATTGGAAATCACAAAATGGGCTCAGGAACATTTCCAGAGAACATTATCTGTGAACACAATTCACCGTGCCATCCGCCGTTGCCAGCTAAAACTCTATAGTTCAAAGAAGAAACCGTATCTAAACATGATCCAGAAGTGCAGACGTCTTCTCTGGGCCAAGGCTCATTTAAAATGGACTGTGGCAAAGTGGAAAACTGTTCTGTGGTCAGACGAATCAAAATTTGAAGTTCTTTATCGAAATCAGGGATGCCGTGTCATTCGGATTAAGGAGGAGAAGGACGACCCAAGTTCTTATCAGTGCTCAGTTCAGAAGCCTGCATCTCTGATGGTATGGGGTCGCATTAGTGTGTGTGGCATGGGCAGCTTACACATCTGGAAAGACACCATCAATGCTGAAAGGTATATCCAGGTTCTAGAGCAACATATGCTCCCATGCAGATGACGTCTCTTTCAGGGAAGACCTTGCATTTTCCAACATGACAATGCCGAACCACATACTGCATCAATTACAGCATCATGGCTGCGTAGAAGAAGGGTCCGGGTATTGAACTGGCCAGCCTGCAGTCCAGATCTTTCACCCATAGAAAACATTTGGCGCATCATAAAACGGAAGATATGACAACAAAGACCTAAGACAGTTAAGCAACTAGAATCCTACTTTAGACAAGAATGGGTTAACATTCCTATCCCTAAACTTGAGCAACTTGTCTCCTCAGTCCCCAGACGTTTACAGACTGTTGTAAAGAGAAAAGGGGATGTCTCACAGTGGTAAACATGGCCTTGTCCCAACTTTTTTGAGATGTGTTGTTGTCATGAAATTTAAAATCACCTAATTTTTCTCTTTAAATGATACATTTTCTCAGTTTAAACATTTGATGTGTCATCTATGTTCTATTCTGAATAAAATATGGAATTTTGAAACTTCCACATCATTGCATTCTGTTTTTATTTACAATCTGTACTTTGTCCCAACTTTTTTGGAATCGGGGTTGTACGTTTTCAGAGACCAAAGATTTAGAATTCCACTGAAGAACATATTCAGTCTGTTTCAGACAATTTAAAAAGAAACTCAAAGAGGAACTTCAAGCATATTAAAATCATTTATTGTGCCCTCTTTGGCTTGCTCTTGGAATAATCCATCCGTTTCCTATGTTTTCAGTATTTGGTATTTATTCTCTGATATTGTGTATTACTGTGTGTATTGTGGGCGTTGTACTCCTTCGACCTGCCAATTACTGAACATGATTTTTTTTCCCTCCTCATACCCTGACTCCCTGACTCTTAGCTTTTTAGTTCAATGTTGTATTTATATTGGAGGGATGCAGTAAAACAGTGTGATCTTTGGGGGATGAGGGTGGGGGGTGGGGGTCCTATTTAACTCATTATAACTGAAATATAGTTGTTAGACTTCTCCTCACTTCGTCCTGTGTGTTCCGCTGTTGTAGTCCAATGTTGGAGATGGGCGAGTCCTTTTCGAGCTCTCACCTGTGTAAATGAAATAATTCTCCATTCCAGCTTTTCTCCCCTCACTGGCTGTGTCTCATTACACTCATCCTCACTTCAGTAGAAGGTCTGCTGGCTCAGATGTTTGGGGTGTTTAAGAAGCAGTTTTGCTCTCCTCTCCCAGTCCACACTGTGATTCAGGTGTAGTTTTACCTGCTGGAAACCAGTCACAGTGACAGGAACATCACTATACTGCAGTTAGTTCTGGTCCACTCTCTGACTGGAGAAGTTCTGTTGAAGAGTGTTGATATTCAGGAGAACAGCACTGGGATATTTGACTGGGTATCACTCCGCTTGTGTGTGTTTACTGTGTTAAATTACAATTCTAGCAAGACTTCATTACACTGAAACTATTACTACTAGAACTGGAATGACATGCTGACCATCTCTCTCTCTCTCTCTCTCTCTCTCTCTCTCTCATTATAGCAGAATGTGATCAGATCTGGGAAGGAAATACTAAATAATGTAATCTAAACCCCTTTCCTCTCTTTTATCTCCCAGTGTCACTTTCTGTATAAACCTGCACTCTTCAGTTCTGATTACTCAAAATGAATCCTGAAATCTGATTGGTGCGATTTCTGACTCTGAAATCCAGCTTCAGGTCACAAAGTTCCTTTTTCCCAACTGCAGACTTTCACTGAAAGATCTGATTCCTTTCCATTTAATTTGATGAAGATTGACACTGAGAGGTGAAGATGGTGCACAGTAGAGCTATAATGAATGTCCAGTGGTGCTTGAAAGTTTGTGAACCCTTTAGAATTTTCTATTTTTCTGCATAAATATGACCTAAAACATCATCATATTTTCACACAAGTCCTAAAAGTAGATAAAGAGAACCCAGATAAACAAATGAGACAAAATATTATACTTGGTCATTTATTTATTGAGGAAAATGATCCAATATTACATATCTGTGAGTGGCAAAAGTATGTGAACTTCTAGGATTAGCAGTTAATTTGAAGGTGAAATTAGAGTCAGGTGTTTTCAATCAATGGGATGACAATCAGGTGTGAGTGGGCACCCTGTTTTATTTAAAGAACAGGGATCTATCAAAGTCTGAGCTTCACAACACGTTTGTGGAAGTGTATCATGGCATGAACAAAGGAGATTTCTGAGGACCTCAGAAAAAGCATTGTTGATGCTCATCAGACTGGGAAAGGTTACAAAACCATCTCTAAAGAGTTTGGACTCCACCAATCCACAGTCAGATAGATTGTGTACAAATGGAAGAAATTCAAGACCATTGTTACCCTCCCCAGGAGTGGCTGACCAACAAAGATCACTCTAAGAGCAAGGCATGTAATAGTCGGCGAGGTCACAAAGGACCCCAGGGTAATTACTAAGCAACTGAAGGCCTCTCTCACATTGGCTAATGTTAATGCTCATGAGTCCACCATCAGGAGAACACTGAACAATGGTGTGCATGGCAGGGTTGCAAGGAGAAAGCCACTATTCTCCAAAAAGAACACTGCTGCTTGTCTGCAGTTTGCTAAAGATCATGTGGACAAGCCAGAAGGCTATTGGAAAAATGTTTTGTGGACAGATGAGACCAAAATAGAACTTTTTGGTTTAAATGAGAAGTGTTATGTTTGGAGAAAGGAAAACACTGCATTCCAGCATAAGAACCTTATCCCATCTGTGAAACATGGTGGTGGTATTATCATGGTTTGGGCTTGTTTTGCTGCATCTGGGCCAAGACGACTTGCCATCATTGATGGAACAATGAATTCTGAATTATACCAGTGAATTCTAAAGGAAAATGTCAGGACATCTGTCCATGAACTGAATCTCAAGAGAAGGTGGGTCACGCAGCAAGACAACGACCCTAAGCACACAAGTCATTCTACCAAGGAATGGTTAAAGAAGAATAAAGTTAATGTTTTGGAATGGCCAAGTCAAAGTCCTGACCTTAATCCAATGGAAATGTTGTGGAAGGACCTGAAGCGAGCAGTTCATGTGAGGAAATCCACCAACATCCCAGAGTTGAAGCTGTTCTGTACAGAGGAATGGGCTAAAATTCCTCCAAGCCGGTGTGCAGGACTGATCAACAGTCACTGGAAACATTTAGTTGCAGTTATTGCTGCACAAGGGGGTCACACCAGATACTGAAAGCAAAGGTTCACATACTTTTGCCACTCACAGATATGTAATATTGGATCATTTTCCTCAATAAGTAAATGACCAAGTATAATATTTTTGTCTCATTTGTTTAACTGGGTTCTCTTTATCTACTTTTAGGATTTGTGTGAAAATCTGACGATGTTTTAGGTCATGTTTAAGCAGAAATATAGAAAATTTTAAAGGGTTCACAAACTTTCAAGCACCACTGTACTGTTCTGGTGAATCTCTCACCATTCAGACATGCCCTCCTCCACAAACAAGGGAGAACTTAAAAAACAGTCCTAGGAATGATTATATACTGTACCTCACCAGGTTCACCCCGAGTCCTGTCCAGAATCAGTGTGTCACTACAGCCACCAGTGAGTGTAAATGAGTGGATAGAGTACCTGAGGACCTCTAGGGGCTGGCTGCAATTTTTAACTCCGCCCATTCTCATGTTAATGAATGGAGACTGAGCAAAACGTACATGTTAAGTTACATCTCATGTACCTGCCCCCATCCTCTTTGACTACAGCCCCAGCAAAGAACTTCACTTACCGGTAGATGTGTTGAAGAGTGGCCTGGGTGCAGGTGTCCAAGAGGTTAGGCCAATAGCTGAAGAAAACTGCGCTCATTTGAGTATAAATATTTCCATGCTTTTCTGTATAGCAGAAAGATCATGGGTTCGAGAGCCACTTGCAGCAACATCTCTCCACTGAGAGACAGTATATTGGAGTAAAAATTAAATGACGAGCTCACAGTGCAGAGTTTTAGCTTTAATGTGATGGGGTGAGGAATTACAGTACAGCACTTTTAATATTTGCTCCCACCCTGTTTAAGGGACTGAAAGTACTTGAACAAACTAACACTCATCAATCAAATTGTATTTTTGTTCAATATTTATTTGCAAATTCTTCCTAGTCAATGACTGCCTGAAGTTTGGGACCCATAAACATCACTGTAGTGTATAGATACACACACAACAAAAAAAGAGATGTATTCTATGCTTGTTTAAAAAAAATGGTATTTTATGTTGACCTCTGAACTTTACACTGGATTGGCTCTGTTATTGCTATATATGTAAGAGCGTGAGGGAGCCCGCGCGCAGACCTAGAGGTGAGCTGGAGAATGCAGCACGTTTGTTCATCTAAGCTAATAGCAATGTTACCTTGGTTAGCAAAATAAAGAAAAGAGGAATACTAAAGAACTGTTGGAGTATTTGCATTGATTTTAGGTAGATACACGACAAGTTTTGGCGATGAGGATGGGATACCTCAACTTTTTTTTATGTGCAGCGGGTTGCTCCCATTTTGACCAGGTAACTTTAGCTAACTTTTGGAAGATGCCAGCAGTCAACGACAACCGTATGCCATGGCACTGTATAGCAGCGATATTGGACTGCAATTCAATGAAACAGCAGAGAACTTTGACAACTATGAAGAAAGGCTCATGCAATTTTTGGCTACCAACAAGATTGAGGAAGACCGTCAAAAAGCCATATTTTTGTCCGTGGTTGGACCAAAGACTTTTGCCTTGTTGAAAGACTTGATATCACCGAAACCGTTTAGTGAAGTGACTCTTGCGAGTTTATTAAAATCATTAAGGCAATTTTACATGCGAAAGAAAAATATGTACTGGCTGAAAGATTCGCTTTTAGAAGCTGCCGACAGCAGTCAGGTGAGACTTTTGCTGACTACATTGCTAGTTTGAAAGGATTAGCATCTACATGCGATTTCGGCATGAGCCTGAAGGAGCAGCTGCGTGATCAGTGCGTGTGCGGAACATCCAACAACGATCTGCGTCGAAAGCTGCTGAATGCCGCCACTGGCGATGGACTGACATGGCAAAAGATGGTTGAAATAATGAATAACTGAGTGCATGAATGCTGGACTGGAGAGTATGCAGAATGGGCAATCGTCAGCGCACCTGCAAGCAGACCACATCGGAGTGAGGAGACTGCGAGAGCCCAGGGCTGCACGAACCCCAATGGAGAAGGCTAACGACCGCAACCAGGACTGCTATCGATGCCTAGAAAAAGGACACGGACCAGGGAGCTGCCGTTTCAAAGAGTTCCACTGTTGTGGATGTGGAAAGAAGGGACATCTGGAACGTGCCTGCCGAAACAAGCGCACTGACCCCAGGATGGAGCAGGAGAGGTGGCCTACGGGCTATTCGTCTGCTCGGCCACCTCAGGCTAAAGGCGGCCTGGAGGTCAAGTTCATGGACCAAGGAGCCGTGGCTCGCGAACCGGAGCCAGAGACTGATTCGGCTGAACAACGAACTAACATGAGACTGTATACTGTAAAGACTGAGTCTGAGTATGTGAAACCATATAAGGTGATGGTAAAATGCAATGGGATTAGGATGTACATGGAAGTAGATACTGGGGCAGCGATGTCAGTTATCTCAGAGGGCTTGTACAAATCGAAACTAAAAGGGGCGAAGTTACAGCCTTGCGACATTACACTGAGAACCTACACTGATCAACCGCTAGCCCTGTTGGGTAAACTTATGGTGAATGTACAATGTGGGAAGCAGCAATTGCTGCTACCATTGTTGGTGTCTCGTTGTAAGGCACCTGCGCTTTTGGGCCACGACTGGATTCAGGTGCTAAACTTAGACTGGTCCAAAGTAAATTGCGTAGCCATATCCGATCCAGTGGAACAAGAGTGCTCCGAGCACAGGGCAGTGTTTTGTGCGGAGCTAGGATGCGCTAAAGCCATTACTGCCACCCTACATGTGTCACCCGATGCGAAACCGAAGTTTTGCAAAGCGAGGCCCCTGCCTTATGCACTGCGTGAGGCCGTTGATAAAAAGTTGATTGAGCTTGAGCGGCAGGGAGTAATCTCCCCTGTGCAACATAGCGAATGGGCTGTGCCGCTAGTATGCATTCCTAAACGAGATGGATCCGTGTGCATTTGTGGAGATTATAAAGTGATGATAAATCAGTGACTTGATGTGGATCAATACCCCCTGCCGAAAACGCAGGACTTGTTTTCCTACTTTAGCAGGTGGAAAACACTTTGCCAAACTTGATTTGACACAGGCATATACTTAGCTCGAACTGAATGAGAAAAGTAAGCCGTTTCTCACCATAAACACGCAGCGAGGTCTCTGTGTGTAACCGCTTGCCATACGGGGTCGCTAGCATGCCAGGTATTTTTCAATGCACAATGGATGAAGTCTTACAAGGGCTTGATGGGGTAGTATGCTACCTTGATGATATTCTAATTACAGGAAAAGATACTAATGCCCATGTAGACAACTTGAAGCGCATGTTACAGAGACTCGAAGACCGTGGACTTAGGTTAAATAAAGGACCTCAGACATGTAATTGATGAAGGTGTGCGCCCAATTAAAGAGAAAACTGAGGCTATTGACAAGGCACCAGTGCCTAAAAATGTGTCAGAATTGAGGTCTTTTTTGGCCATGCTCAATTACTATGGGAAATTTATACCGAACCTGGCCAGTGAAATTAAGCAAGTGACTGAGCTGTTGCATAAAGAGTGGAACTGGTCTAAGAAATGCCAGGATGCCTTTGAACGCACAAAAGCGCAGCTTGTAGGTGCACCAGTGTTAACACACTATGATCCGCAATCGCCTGTGATTTTGGCGTGCGATGCCTCACCTTATGGCATTGGCGCTGTGATTTCACATCAGTTTCCAAATGGCAGCAAGAAGCCCATAGCGTATGTATCGCACACGCTCACTAAAACCGAAGTCAGTTACTCTCAAATAGAAAAAGAGGCGCTTAACATCATACTTGGCGTGTCAAAGTTTAATGACTATTTGTACAGACGTAAGTTTACTCTGCTGACTGACCACAAACTGTTGCTTAAATGGGACCAAAGACCGGCGTGCCTACATTGGCCGCAGCCAGACTGCAGAGGTCATTGTTAATTCTAGCAGCTTATCAGTATAACATCCACTAAAAGCCGTCTTTGCAGCATGCAAATGCAGACACCTTGTCGCGTCTACCGCTACAGACAGATGATCCAGATGCAGAGTATAGCTCTGTTTTTAGGATTTCTTTTCTGGATCAAGTTCCCATCTCTTCACAAGAGATAGCCAGACAAACAAAGACTGATTCAATACTACAGAGAGTAAAGCACTTCACACTGAATGGCTGGCCAAAGCTTTTGACTGATGACGAGTTAAGATCATACTTTATTAGAAACACTGAGCTGACCATTGAGTCTGACTGTGTGATATGGAGTTTTCGTGTGGTTATACCAGAAGTGTTAAGGCCACAACTGTTACATGAATTGCATGAAAATCACCAGGGAATGGTTAGGATGAAGGCATTAGCCCGTAGTCACTTTTGGTGGCCGAACTTAGATTCAGACATAGAATCTCTTGTAAGTAACTGTCAGACATGCCAGTTAAATAGGAACCAACCTACTATAGCTCCTGTGCATAACTGGAGCTGGCCAAATTGACCTTGGCAGAGAATACACACGGATTTTGTGCAGAAAGGAAAGTACAACTTCCTAGTCGCCACTGACAGCTATTCACGCTGGCCAGAAGTAGCTCTGGTGAGTAGCACAACTGCAGAGAAGACCATAGAGGTTTTGAGGGGATATATTGCCACTTGGGGTCTTCCAGATGAGCTTGCGTCCGATAATGGACCACAATTTGTGTCTGCTGAGTTTGAAACATTTCTGAGAAACAATGGTGTAAAGCACATTAAGAGTTCTCCATATCATCCAGCTTCTAATGGAGCTGCAGAGCACCTAGTTCAAAATCTTAAAAGGGCTTTTGAAAAGGGACAGAATAGTGGCATGACATTGCAACACTGCATCCACAATTTTCTTTTCTGTTACAGAAGTACACCACAGTCCACGACAGGGAAAACACCTGCAGAGTTGTTTCTGAGACGTCAGTTCGAAACCAGATTGTCTCTCACAAAACCCAGTTTTACTGACTCAATGCAACGGAAGCAGGATAGTCAGCAGTCAAAGCAAGCTGATAAACTCACACGGGTGAGACACTTCCTACCCAGACAGAAAGTTTTGGTTCGAAACCACAGGGGAGGGGAAGGTGGTAAGTGGGTACCTGGGAGTATTGTAAAGGTACTAGGTCCTGTTACATACCTGGTGAAGGTGTATGGAAAGGTGTACAAGAGACACGTGAACCAGATGATTGACACTGACTTGGAGATGTGTAATGACAATGAAATGGAAATGTGCAATGATTTTGATGAGTTTACAGATCTGTGTGTCATTCCAAATGTGTCACATGCCTGTGCAGCTATGCCTGCAAGTGTTACAGAGTCCACTGCGAGGGGTGAACCTCAAGTTTCTAGTGATGGCGCTCCTATTTCAGTTTCAGAGGGTGTACAGAGGCCAAAGCGTCAGGTTAAGCTGCCTGAGAGATTAAATCTGTAAGAACCCAGTCTTATGAGATAATGTGGAAAAAAAATTGGAATGTTAAAGTGAATATGTGCGAAAAATGCTGAGTCATTGATCTGAGTTCAGTTAGATGGCTGAAAGGGACCATGTGTGAAAACACCCTCAGTTTACTCTCAGGGTGTTTTCACACTTGGTCCCTTTCAGCCAACTAACCGAACTCAGATCGATGACTCAGCATTTTCTGCGCATATGTGAACACTCCAACTGTACCCAGACCCCTTTAAAGTGAACCGAACTGAGACCACCTCAGGAGGTGGTCTCAGTACGGTTCGCTAAAAATCAACGGTACGGTTCGCCTAATCTGCGCATTGTGAACAAAAAGTGCACCGAGTTCACTTCGCCTTTTTCACTGGAGTTTAACCTTCTTCATTTGCCGTAGTTGGTCATGTGACTGTAGCAGGGAAACTTAACTTCCTTTTGGAATTTACCACAGCCGCTTTACAGTTCTCTGAACTTACTGACTGATGAGTCGGCCACAAGAATATAACTATTTTATATATATATATATATTATATATATATATATATATATATATATATATATATATATATATAAAATATCTGTGCTCACTCTAGGACCCAAATTGTTTTAGCGAAAAGTGCTAAAGACTCAAATTTTTCTTTAGCAATTTGCAATTTCGCTTAGCAAATGCTAAAAGAACAATTTTCTTTTTAGCAAAGTAATTTTTTTAGCAAGATATGTTATACTTCTAAATATTTCTTGCACTGACATAATATTGAAAAAATGAATTGTTATTGTAGTTTGTTGGTGTTTTCAATAGTGTTTGCAAGCTTGTTTCCTGCCTTTGTTTTTCCATGTTCTTGATTTATGTTCATAGCATGCTTATTTATTCTTGAATCCTCTTATTTTGGTCATTTCATCAACTGTATATATGTAATGAAATTGTGTGTTTAATTTAACCCGCTTAATCTGGTTTACGGAGTCCATATTTTTCATTAGGGCGGCACGGTGGCGTAGTGGTTAGCGCTGTCGCCTCACAGCAAGAAGGTCCTGGGTTCGAGCCCCGGGGCTGGCGAGGGCCTTTCTGTGTGGAGTTTGCATGTTCTCCCCGTGTCTGCGTGGGTTTCCTCTGGGTGCTCCGGTTTCCCCCAAAGACATGCAGGTTAGGTTAACTGGTGACTCTAAATTGACCGTAGGTGTGAATGTGAGTGTGAATGGTTGTCTGTGTCTATGTGTCAGCCCTGTGATGACCTGGTGACTTGTCCAGGGTGTACCCCGCCTTTCGCCCGTAGTCAGCTGGGATAGGCTCCAGCTTGCCTGCGACCCTGTAGAAGGATAAAGCGGCTAGAGATAATGAGATGAGATATTTTTCATTATAATTATATCTAACATCTGGTGTGATGTGCTTTGCATTGTTTGCTATCTATGCAGCTTTTAGCCCTTAGTCACCCTCTGTAGTATGCTGTCTGGCTGTGTAACATAACTGCATGGTGAGTGGCTTCCAACTCCATCAGGGATTTATCACACCTATGGGTCATGTATAAATTTGAACTGGCCAAGTTGGCCTGGCCAACATCAGTGTCTGACTTGACCAATATCAGTGGCTGTCCTTGCTAAATTAATTTTATTTTTAATTTTATTTTTTTCAAAATTCTATTTTAATATCTCAACCACTGGTATTGCCTCACGCGCACGCGCGCGCGTGTGTGTTTTCATTATTGAGATGTGTGTATGTATAATTGGGATCTGTGTGTTTGGGGTGTCTTTATGGGTAGGATGAAGGGAGCTCAGGGAGTTAAAAATCAATGGTTGTTTCTTATAAATTAATCTCATAACCCAAATATAATGATATTCACCATTAATTTCTCATATGAAACATCTGCAGTCAAAACTTTGAACCATGTGCGTCAAAACGCTCTGAAAACAAGGTACACTTGGTCGATATATCCTGGTTCATCTGTGAGTTCTTCCAAAGTTCTGTCAGGGTTGATATTATGTAGAAAATGCGTCTTTAGAATGGTTATGTCATGTTTTTATCCCTAACTGAGAAAGCTAACAGAATATTCTAATATGTTATTTCACTTTTTAGATAAGTTTGTCATATGTAAAGTCGGATAATTTATTTTAAACAAACCTCGCTATAATCTTGTTCACTAATGAGCGAGAATTGCCGACATTATCAGCGCAACTCGGAAATTGATCATTTTATATATAAGGTTCGCTGCTACATAGACATATAAACAGACGCCGCATTGAGCTGGTGGCCCGTTGCTGGGATACGTCAGAGTGTCCGCCATATCGGATGTGGCAAATCTTCCCCGTAAACCAATGCAAGTAAATGGACTGAACTTCATAAAGCCCCTTTCTACAATAATATTTAACTCAATGCCTTTTATTCACCCATTAAGACACACACGTATATATTTGGGAAACAAACAGGCATCAAAACAACACATATAACTTTTAATGTGATGGTTATAAATAGTGTGCGAAATACCCGTCAATATTCTGAATGAGCGCCAAACTGAGTTCGGCCAGGTTCTAACGTCATACCAAAACAAAACACATCACTGACTCCTTCACATTCAGAAAGGTTAAAAACATTCATCATACGTTCAAAAACGTTCATCATAGTGTGGCACTGTATTATCTAATTCTCACTGCTTATAACTCTACACCTACCCGGTAGAGATGAGCTGGGAAACTGAAGACTGAAGGAACAGTATTGAAAAGTGTTTTTCCAGTCTCACCTGTGAAAGGTAATCCCATGTGATCTCGTTTGGACGGTAAACCTGTTGGTACAGTTAAACGCAGCACATGAATGAGGCATCTTTATTCTCGGCTACTGTCTAGACGCTATACCAGAGAAGGCTGAAGAATCTCCACTTTGCCCCATCCAATATGGCGGCGAGGATGACGTATGATTCTACGCAGAAGGCGGCGTCTATGTTTATATGTCTATGCGCTGCTATTGGAAGATGTAATTTGCGGTCAACCAATAAGAAGCTTCGAAACTCGGGGGCGTTGGTTATAAATCAAAACATCGAAGATGGACACGAAAGGTACTGTTTATCTTGAGAAATCGCAATTGTTTGATGGATTTTGCTTAAACTTTAAATGACTTTCGCATAAAATGCGAATACAGATGATTTTCTTTTCGCAAATTGGAATAAAACTTCGCAATTTGCGGATGTGCGAGCAGCTAGCGTGAGCCCAGAATATATTATATTTTATATATATATATATATATATATATATATATATATATATATATATATATATATATATATATAAAATATAAATTTATTTTCCTTAATCTGCACTATTTTGATCAAAGAATACAGCAGGGCAAGCATGGCAGCAGACATTTTGATTCAAGAGAAAATTACCCAGAATTCCATGCACTGGGGGTCTGAGGGCTCTAGAGGACCTGGTGTGAACAGAAAGAGGACTGAGGCCCCATCAAAGCTTAACTGGACCAGAAAGAGAACCTAGTCCTCTTTGTAATAAATTCACAGTGTGAACTAGAGTGTGGATCGGGCCGATTTTTTCTGTCCGAGACCGGCCCGCATCCGACAGAGCGATGCTCGAAACCGACCCGAGTCCTAAAGGAATTGAGATATTTGTGCCCGAGCCCGACCGAAGCCTGAAGCCATTTAAATCACACTATTTTCATTAGCCTACTAAAAACCCATGTATGATATTTTGTGTGGAAAGTTTGTGTGGTTTTATCAACAAACTGAAAAGGGCATTTTGAGTCATCAACACCAGCGAGTGCTTTAAGCGCACGCTTGGAGCAAGTCTGCCAGGCTCATGTAGCCTACTCACTTAACCAAGCAAACCAAAAATAACGGAACAGCAGAACAAATCCACAACATTCAGACCAGGGGCGTCAGAAGCATTTTTAATGTGTGTGTGTGGGGGGGTCCTCCCCCAGAAAATTTGTAATTAATTAGATGCCATTTCCTGCATTCTGGTGTATTTTTAACAGGTTGTTAAACACCTAATTTTACCTACAAAAGTCACTTAATTCAATGACTATTTTAGAGACTCAACAATAAGTCCTCATTCAACTAGTCCACATATTCATCAGCCTGTTTTTAAACCCACCGCTACACCTAAGATAATGAGATGAATGTGACACAATTTATCACCAACAATGACTTTATGGGTGCATTTTACTTTTTATTTTGTGTTTATTTTGTTTTAGATGTAACAACATGCCACTGGGCCAAGCAATAGTGACACTCAACTGTATGTTTAAATATAAGAATATTCATAATTTCACACAATGACCAGGCATGACATGGCATCATGCAAACTTCATAACACAAAATCACACTGTGTCAAGCAACGGTGACGCATAAAAAATAACTTCACACAATGAACAGGTGCAATTTTGTTCACCACCAACAGTGACTTTAGTGGGTGCATTTTACTTTTTTCCGATTTATTGATACTCATAACAAAAATGGCATGGCATCATGCAGTCTTCATAACACAAAACTGCACTGGGTCAAGCAACGACACATAAAAGAGAACTTCACACAATGAACAAGTGCAGTTTTGTCAACCTACATGCAATGGTGGTACTACAGTAGCATTTACAGATTAGTATAACAAATAGATTTATAGATATAACTCCTTATATTGGTGCCACCACAATTTCTACCACTTCATAACTTATCCCCCTTTCCTTCACAATCCACCTGGAATAACATCCATCTCTCTCCATCGCTTTCCTCTCTACTACTCCTTCCCCATACACTGATTTCCCATCTTACTTTCCAGAAAACTGCCAAAGACCAGACAAAACAAGTTCTTCAAATCAAACAGGGAATCAATAAATATCATCAGAGCAGACTTGACCTCATTCTTGCCATTACAGTAAGGCAGGCCTACTGGGTTTGAATTAAATGATAGCTAAGGTTAAGCTAGCTGATACATCTAACATTGACTAGACATTTCCATTGGGACAAAAAAAAAACCCCTGTCCTGTGGGGAAATTTTAACTGACTTTCCGCTTCTTTGTAAAGAATTTCCTTATGTCCATTGTGTGTGTGTGGGGGGGGGGGGGGGGGGGGGGGGGAGCAATACTGCAAACAATTCATCATCAATCAAGAATACCCCATTTCATTGTTTAGTTGAATATTAATTTAACGTGTCCTAGGGTTAATTTTGAGGGCATATAACAAAAGAATACGGTTTTAGCAAAAGCTAGACATTGTGAGGTTGCAATGGGGCTGACGTCACCTCCTCCACTTTCCAGCAGCTGCACCAACATTTCTGTGCTCGCGCTGAGATTCACTTCCCTCGCGCGCGGTGAGCTGTTGTAGGGAGCGCCCGGAAACCCGGAGTGGATTTTCAGTGCTCTGTGTTTTCTCTTATCGATCAAGTGGAATGGATTCTTTCACGAAGCAATAGAAACGGCGCTGGCCGCATGGGCGCCGCCAGGGGGGGAAAGGTTAGAACAATTCTAGGGGCCCAGCACTGCCATGGGGCCCTTTAAGGGGCTGATAATATGCTTTTAATTATTTTAATAAGATTTTTGAAATAACAACAATGCCATGGGCGTCACCACCATTGAATGTGAAGGGGACATGTCCCCCTCACATTTCATAATTCTTCATTTGGACCCCCCCACATTTAACATAAAATATGAGTTCACCCAGCGCCGTTTCTATTGCTTCGTGAAAGAATCCATTCCACTTGATCGATAAGAGAAAACACAGAGCACTGAGAATCCACTCCGGGTTTCCGGGCGCTCCCTACAACAGCTCACCGCGCGCGAGGGAAGTGAATCTCAGCGCGAGCACAGAAATGTTGGTGCAGCTGCTGGAAAGTGGAGGAGGTGACGTCAGCCCCATTGCAACCTCACAATGTCTAGCTTTTGCTAAAACCTTATTCTTTTGTTATCTGCCCTCAAAATTAACCCTAGGACACGTTAAATTAATATTCAACTAAACAGTGAAATAAGCTTAGCCTAATGGGGTATTCTTGGTTGATGATGAATTGTTTGCAGTATTTGCTCCCAGACACAATGGACATAAGGACATTCTTTACAAAGAAGCGGAAAGTCAGTCAGAATTTCCCCACAGGACAGGGCTTTTTGTCCCAATGGAAATGTTAGTGCAGTTAGCTGGCTAGTCAATGTTAGGAGATGTATCAGCTAGCTTAATGTTAGCTATCATTTAATTCAAACCCAGTCGGCCTGCCTTACTGTAATGCCAAGAATGAGGTCAAGTCTGCTCTGATGATATTTATTGATTCCTTGTTTTGTCTGGTCTTTGGCAGTTTTCTGGAAAGTAAGATGGGAAATCAGTGTATGGGGAAGGAATAGTAGAAAGGAAAGCGATGGAGAGAGATGGATGTTATTCCAGGTGGATTGTGAAGGAAAGGGGGATAAAAGTTATGAAGTGGTAGAAATTGTGGTGGCACCAATATAAGGAGTTATATCTATAAATCTATTTGTTATACTAATCTGTAAATGCTACTGTAGTACCACCATTGCATGTAGGTTGACAAAACTGCACTTGTTCATTGTGTGAAGTTCTCTTTTATGTGTCATTGCTTGACCCAGTGTAATTTTGTGTTATGAAGACTGCATGATGCCATGCCATTTTTGTTATGAGTATCGCTAAATCGGAAAAAAGTAAAATGCACCCACTAAAGTCACTGTTGGTGGTGAACAAAATTGCACCTGTTCATTGTTTGAAGTTATTTTTTATGCGTCACCGTTGCTTGACACAGTGTGATTTTGTGTTATGAAGTTTGCATGATGCCATGTCATGCCTGGTCATTGTGTGAGATTATGAATATTCTTATTTTTAAACATACAGTTGAGTGTCACTATTGCTTGGCCCAGTGGCATGTTGTGTTACATCTAAAACTAAATAGAAAACACAAAATAAAAAGTAAAATGCACCCATAAAGTCATTGTTGGTGATAAATTGTGTCACATTCATCTCATTATCTTAGGCGTAGCGGTGGGTTTAAAAACAGGCTGATGAATATGTGGACTAGTTGAATGGGGACTTATTGTTGAGTCTCTAAAATAGTCATTGAATTAAGTGACTTTTGTAGGTAAAATTAGGTGTTTAACAACCTGTTAAAAATACACCAGAATGCAGGAAATGGCATCTAATTAGTTAACAATTTTCTGGCAGAGGACCCCCCGCCAGTGTGTCCCCCCCACATTAAAAATGCTTCTGATGCCCCTGAACAATGCAATATTCCATCTGGTAAAATGAGCTAATTGAACAAGGTTGTCTATTTCTTGAGTTCTTCAACATAGTCATTTAACCCTCCCCCTTTTGCGAAATGGTACGGTCCAGTTCTGGTAGAAGCGCGATGCGTTAAATCTGTGTGCTGATCAGTGCAACGCTACTTGCTGCTGTGTCGCGGTGCAGCAGCCAGCCAGCCAGCAGTGCGTACAGTCTATGATTGCTAAATATGAAGAGTGGCTGTCAAAAACGTAAAGAAAGGCAGCTGAAAGCTGAGAGGGACCAGAGAGGCAGGCAACTGGTCACTCAGTTTTTCCCAAAGAAAGGTAGCTATTGCTCACATGTGTTCAAAATATTAGCGAATGGTAAATGAACAGTATGAACGTGGTTGGATTAGCCTATCAAGAGAGCACTTTTACAGTTTGTACAGTGACATTTTTTCCATTTTAATAACTGAACTGACTTGTGTGATAAACAAGATGAAATATTATGTTATGCTGGTGCTAATAACCAGTTTCATAACTAATGGGGTGCCCTAAATATGCACAGATTCAGCCTCAGGGGGACCTCCACCCTACCAAACCACTGAACTCCCCTTTGGAGAAGGAGGTAAGCAGCAATACAACCCATAAATGCTTTAGGATTGAAGTTTTTAATGAGCGAGCGCCATATATAGTTTGCTAGATTAAAGTGTTGCTAATAACGGTCCATGGAGGGGCAACCAATAGTCTAACTCTGCTTATGCTCAAATTTCTGTCTAGACACACTTTGCTTTGAACATATTCCCTTTTTGCAGAACAGTACACACAGCTTTCTACCTAACACACAACAATCCATGGGATTTCCATAGGTATTTTGATGCTGGGTAGAAAACTTTTTCTATGATTTATTAGCAGTCACATCACACATTTCACTACCAATTGTCCTAGCACAAGAAGGCATGTGGCAAAATCTTGAATTTTCATTTGTGATTGTAAATGCACCAGAATTAGTCACTGACCAGTTTTCATCTAGTCCCTGGTAGGTTAATACATAAAATGTAATAACAAAGTCACAAACTCAAGGTCCATGGGCTATCAAAAGTCAAATAATGACAATAGTGCAATTGTGACAAGGGTGTGAAAGTTGGGGGGCCCAAAATTCTAATCTTTCATGGGGCCCAAAATTTCTGGCGGCGCCCCGGCGCTGGGTGAACTCATTTTATGTTAAATGTGTGTGGGGGGGGGTCCAAACGAAGAATTATGAAATGTGAGGGTGACATGTCCCCTTCACATTCAATGATGGCGACGCCCATGATTCAGACAAAGGGTTCTGTTGACCTAATAAAACACTAGGCCATTTAATGAAATTAAACAAATAATTGAAATGAAAATCCCGCTGTCTGTCTGCACACGTCATAAACACACACTCGCGTGTGCACCAAAATAAAATAGCCACTATATTGCCGTAAAGCCATCACATAGCCTACAAATAGGCCTAACCAAGATATTATATGGGCCTAGGTCTGTAAATTAAATTAACTTCTGCTCCCAGCACGGTAACAATAGCCTATTGGCCAAACATAAATGGTTTAGGGGGATTAACAAAAACACTCACCATTCAAACAGGGAATTATTTACATTTACATGAGTCTATCCAAAGATTATGCTAATCCATATGCTTGTGGAGAAAAAGGATTGCATCAATGGTGGATGGCTTTGGCTGTCCTCCTCTGCTCAATTGTCCTGCCAGCAGCGCTGAAGTTGCGCTCACTGCTGCTGGTACGGCAAGGATGCCGCGGGCAAGAACGCTGAGCTTCGGGTATTTATGTTGCTGCTGTAGCTGACCACGCTTTGTCGCTACATCAAATCCCGCGCACAGCTATGACGTGTATGAAGCGAAACTGGTTTAAAGTGACTGCTTTTAAATTTACACATTAATTTTACACACAGTCTTATCGTGAGCATACAGTATGTCCAAGCCCGACCCAAGCATAATTTCTAAATATTTGTTCGAGTCCGACCGAGCCCGTCGGGCTTCGATCGGGTTTCCATGCCTTGGTGTGAACACAAAAAGAACGGAGTTCTTTTTCTGTTGGTCCACTTAAAGAGGACTGAGTCTGGTTCCTTTAAAGGGGACCAGGGCCCTGTACTACGAACGGAGGTTAACCTACCCAGAAGTAACCCAGGGTTCCCCCGCTAAACCGGGGTTGACAAAACCTGGTTATCTTGTTTGGGGTTAAACGGTACTACGACGCCAGTTATGAAGTTGATTCGTTGAACCTGGTTTAACCTAATCAGGGTTAATGCGCGTTCACGTGAAAGGGAAGGTTATCAGCGCAAATCACCACTGTTCACAATGGCACGGTCGCCGTAGGTCGCCTACTTCATGGAGGAAGAATGCGCTGTCATAATGCAAAGCTACAAGGAGTTCAAAACAACATTAACAGCAAAATCTAACACAGCGGCTGCCAATAAGGAGCGGCAAGCATGTTGGCAACGAATTGCCGATCGGGTAAATGCGCAAGTACATTCTCCCTTCTACATGTTCCATGAGAGAAAGCTTCATGATCAATCACAAGTCACAGAAAATGGTCCTTTGACGCGGCCCCAGTCATATATAGCTTGTTTAATGTCCGAAAAATCCTGAATAAAATTTGCTATGGTAAATTCATGGAGTAGCCTACTTAAGCTGATATGTGCACAGTCACATGGATTAGGATGACTGACTGTTCAGTCCCTTTGACTAAGTTGGTGTATGTCCTGTGAACATTTCAGAGGCAACAGCAGCCAAACGCACCTGGCAACAGGTGAAAATGAAATATAAAAACATCATTCATAATGGGGTGTGTGCGCGCGCAAGTAAGCATTCATTTGCCTTTTATTTATTCAAGTTTTATCTGTTTGCCTAATAGTTCAAATTGTTTTGTATATAGTTTATAATGTTGTTGTGTGATATTAATGATAATATTGTGGGAAAACTACTTTGCACAGACGTTCATTTAATTTATTCTATCGTCATTTTGTTTGTTCTATTTTTGTGTATTTTATTTATTTATCTGTTTGTCTAGTTGTATCTATTTTTCTAATAATAATATATTTTTTGCATTAATAGTTTTTTTCCTATTAAAATAATCTTGTGTTCTTGTTATAACTTTATCTATTTATCTGACTGTTTAGTTGTATCTATTTTTGTTACAATTTCAATATTTTTAATATAGAAAGTTTGTTTTTTTCTATTAAAATGTTCTTGTGTGATAACTAGTTCTTGTTATATTTATTGTAGTTGTATCTATTTTGTATTTTTGTAAAACAAGTGTTTTTCTATAAAATATTCTTGCGTTCTTGATAACTATGTTCTTGAGTGGGTTCTTTTTGCATGGACATTCATTGAAGCCCTCATTGTTTTTTAATGGTTATTTATGAGCGTTTAGGGGTTACAATAATGTAAGTCTAGGTTGCTTTATATAAAAGGTATGTCCAGAAATATTGATGTCACTGTCTAAGCAGAGGGATCTGGCTTCTTTAGACGCTGTCTTCTTAAAACTGAATAAATATTTAAAAAGAGCCAAATGAGCCAGTCTTTTGAACGGCTCTTTTCAAAGAACGGATCACAAAGATGCGGATCCCATCAAAGAGCCATAAATCCCATCTCTAATCTGCGCTCCGATATCGCACGGGTCATCCAGGTACGCTGGCATTGTCTCTAGAGGAAATGTCGGTGGAGAGGTGGTGTTTAAAAAGGGTGTGGTTAATCGGAAACCTCGGGTTAACCAAGAACATAACCTGAGACGAGCAGGTTTGAGATGCAGCGTAAGTTGCCATGGCAGCATACCTCGGTTTGAACATAGCCAACTTTCGTAGTATGGGTTAATCGGGAAGTTACGCTGCACGTGATCAAGTTACTCTCGAAGTTACCCTGGTAAGCCAGAAAACCCGCTTCGTAGTACAGGGCCCAGATCTCTTATTTATTAGTGAGATGTGATGTTCCACAATCTATTAAAGTTAAAAAAAAAAAAAAAAAACTTTCCTCTTGTGTACAGTAATGTGTGACTGGGGTCT
This sequence comes from Neoarius graeffei, assembly GCF_027579695.1. NCBI lineage: Eukaryota > Metazoa > Chordata > Actinopteri > Siluriformes > Ariidae > Neoarius > Neoarius graeffei. Next base: position 3,097,869 of record NC_083592.1, on the reverse strand, counting down.
GGGTGTGGACTGGTTTGTGGTGAACAGTTTAAATCAGCTAAAAACAGTCCAAACAACAAATACAAGCACAATCTCAGTAAAGTCCTTCAGCCAGTGATGTTTAGTCTCAATAACAATGACTTATTTTACTGTCAGAGATCAGCATGTGACTGTTCAGACAGTAAACATGTACAGAATTCAGTGTTCTTCAAACCCAGAGTTACACCGCCACCTAGTGTTCATGGTCACGAAGTACACTTTATCAGTTAATTACACTTTATCACCTGAATCAGGTGTTCAAGAAGGGTTTATTTATTTATTTTATTTTATTTATTTTGTTTTAGTCAGATAAATGTGCTTTAGTTAAAATACTAGAGGAGTATCAGGATTGTATAAACAGAAACGTCTCTGATTTTTTTTTCAAAAGGTTTTGATGATCCAATATATTTTAGTCATTCTACCGCAACGGGAAATTTGAGATGTGATGTTTAGAAAAAAAAAAAAATTACCCATCACACTTTTTAAACTAATTTTATTTAATATCATGGTAAAACATCGATCACATACAATGTTGAACATTCCTTGACAACAAAAGCTCTTCTCACATTTTTAAGTGGCCAACCAGCCCCAGTTCTTGAGAAGGAAAGAAAGAAAGAAAAAAAATCCACAAGCACAAACAAAGAGGTAAAATTAAATAGCTACAAGGGGATAGATACCATCTTCAGAGTATTCTACGTTTCAGTCAGATATTGAGCTACAGGTGCCCATCTCTGCAGAAAAATATCTTTTTTCATTTGCAATTGTGCAGTCATCTCTTCCATCATATATACCTGTTTCAGTCTATTAGTCCATTGTTCCACCTTGGGAGGTTGAGTTTGCAACCAAGAGATAGTTCTCATTTTCCTTGCAATTAATAATAAATACCCTTAAAAATATACAAGTTATCTCCATAGAGTATCCTAAAATATAATACTGAGGATCTAAAGGTAGGGTGGCACGGTGGTGTAGTGGTTAGTGCTGTCACCTCACAGCAAGAAGGTCCAGGTTCAAGCCCCGTGGCCGGCGAGGGCCTTTCTGTGTGGAGTTTGCATGTTCTCCCCGTGTCCGCGTGGGTTTCCTCCGGGTGCTCCGGTTTCCCCCACAGTCCAAAGACATGCAGGTTAGGTTAACTGGTGACTCTAAATTGACCGTAGGTGTGAATGTGAGTGTGAATGGTTGTCTGTGTCTATGTGTCAGCCCTGTGATGACCTGGCGACTTGTCCAGGGTGTACCCCGCCTTTCGCCCGTAGTCAGCTGGGATAGGCTCCAGCTTGCCTGCGACCCTGTAGAAGGATAAAGCGGCTAGAGATAATGAGATGAGATGAGAAGCAACTGAATTTGAAGTCTGTTTTTGGCTGGCACTTCTACTTTACTATGCATGTGATCAGCTACCTAGCAAGTTTAGGTGATACAATTATTTGGTATATGAACATTTTAAATGCAGAACTGTCAGAATTAGACTGAATAGACTGTTGCCTTAAAATGAAAATTCCATGATATATATGGAAGATATATAGCCTGGCAAGCCAGACTAAATGTGAATCTTTAGTCTGGCCTCGATCCGTAGACATTTCCGAAGGGGGTGGGAGGAACAACCCGCTGTCTTTCAAACTGTCTCTGTGCGTATAGGCCAACGCTCTGACCAATCAGCGCAACAGTGACTGTGACGTAGTCAGAGTGACAGAAAGCAGTGGGGGAGACCTTGAAATAAATAATTTTTCAAAATGCGTATTAATTAATAAACAGGTTCTAGATATTAAGAAGTTTGGAGATAATGACCACAAGTTTGGAGTCTGTACCACATACACTCATTTTTTTCCAAGTGTTTTTCAAGGGTTTGCTTAAACTGTTTTTGAGAGTTTTTATTTAGTGGTGTTTCGTGAAATAATTTCCCTTAAATTTAAAATAACGGGAAAATAAGAAACAGTCAAAAAGTAATGTTTCAAAGCTGTTTATTAATTCTTTGTACTGCACAAACTAGCCCCATCCTTTTGGCTACGAGCGGAGCCAGCTGGTAGATCAGACTTTTGCCATAGCCGGTCGGCAAAACAGCGAAAACGTCCTTCTTGAAAAGGAATGAGCGGAGAGCCTCTTCCTGCTCATGTTTCAACGAAAACTCCAAGTCTAATTCTTCTAAAACTGATTCCAAAGCGGAGTCAAACGTGCGCTGTTCACTAGCCGTAGCCATCTTTCCTGTTGCGATTTCTCCAGCGTCGCGCAGCTTTGTCGTCACTCCTGCAAAAGCCCGCCCAAAGAATCCAAACAAAAACCTTGCGTTGTGATTGGCGGGCACGATTTGATGCCCGGGGTGTTTTTGTTTATATGGTGCGAGGCTAGACCCACTCGCTAGGCAAAAATATTTTTGGCCGCTAGGCGGGTGGGTCTAGTTTACTAGGCTAGAAGATATATTTTCTTTTATGAACAACTATTATTAGGCCACTCAGTAGCCTATGGAGTTCATTCAATCCAAATGTTTGTGTTGAGAGAAATTGTATGCATCACTGTATCAGTATGGATTTATAACATTCTGTATGCACATTATGGAGACTCCAGAGCCCTCCAGCAAACATCATCAATAATCAGGATTACAAAATGTATGCGGGCGGCATGGTGGTGTAGTGGTTAGCGCTGTTGCCTCACAGCAAGAAGGTCCGGGTTCGAGCCCCGTGGCCGGCGAGGGCCTTTCTGTGCGGGGTTTGCATGTTGTCCATGTGGGTTTCCTCCAGGTGCTCTGGTTTCCCCCACAGTCCAAAGACATGCAGGTTAGGTTAACTGGTGACTCTAAATTGAGCGTAGGTGTGAATGTGAGTGTGAATGGTTGTCTGTGTCTATGTGTCAGCCCTGTGATGACCTGGCGACTTGTCCAGGATATACCCCGCCTTTTGCCCGTAGTCAGCTGGAATAGGATCCAGCTTGCCTGCGACCCTGTAGAAGGATAAAGCGGCTAGAGATAATGAGAATGAAAATGTATGCCTTTGTTTCCTCCATTTATTGACTTATTGTATGTGATCAAATGTATGCCTTGATGAATAACTACACTAGTTTTTTGATACAATTACATAGTGCACTGCAAGAAATCCACTAAGTGTTTTTGGTTTCTTTTAGGCATCACACATTTATTAGAAAACACAGCAAATGTTCAAATATTCAAGTTAAATACTTAGCAACAGTATCAATAAATCCACACATGAACAATAGCAATGATATCTTTGACCACAGCTAATGTGCAAAATATTAAAGTTAAATACTTAACAATATCAACAAATCCACACATGAACAATGGCAAAACATCTAGACTTAATTATACAATAAAGATACCTATACCAGATTGTTCAACCTCTCCTGTGCCATTGTTGACCTGACGTAGCGCTTGATAAGTTTCAGTTTACTAAATGCCCTTTCTCCACCAGCAACAGTAACTGGGAGAGTGCAAAAAATCCTAATGGCAATACAAACTTCTCCAAAAATGCTCTGGAGTTGCATTCTGTAAATTGAATTGAGGAGATCAAGGCTGGTGCAATAGCATTATAGAAGGTTTATTTCACTAAAGTTTAATCAAATGAAAAAAATAAATGAATTAACCTTCCTCTGGTGTTAGCTTTCTGTTACTATCTCTGATGTTAACGGGTCGGTTTTGACCCGTGTTTTAAATCAGCCATAAAATACCCTAAAAATAATTATCATCCAATTTGTTTCTTACCTCTTGGTTACCTTGTTAGGCTCCCTTATCCATGAAAAGATTGGTTTTAATATTTTTGTTGTGGCCCCCTGGGCCTTTCTTTTAACAGCATACCCCTCGTTTTCAATATAAAAAAGTGGTCAAATGAACCTCAAGAGAATAATGTAAACAAATTATTGTTTATTGTTTGGTTGTTCTGTCACCTGATTATTACTGAGGGGTATTAGATCACATCTCTTAAATGTTCAAAAAAAAGAGATTTTAATTTTAATATTATCAACTATAGTAACATCTATGGTGTTTCGGGTCAATTTCGACCCATATATATTTACTTCAAGAAAAGGGCAAAAAACAAGTCTTTTTTTTCTGTTGACTATCTGTGGCCTCATTGCTGGATCTGTACACTCCAGCAAGGAGAAGAACACCAATGTAGGCATCCAGGCATGCCCAGATTTTTATGCCATATTTGCCTGGCTTACTGGGCATGTATTGCCGGAACGGGCATTTTCCACGGAAAGGGAGAAAATGTTCATCTATTGTCACCTCTGGCCCTGGGTTGAACATCAGTGGAAGGAGTTGCACCCATCTCTCCCAGACATCCCTGATGGGAGCAAGCTTGTCAGATTTTGCTCTGGTGTCTCTGTTGTCAAATCTGAGGACTCTTGATATCATTCGAAAGGTCTGAAGTGACATTGTTGCCCGGAAAATATTCCTGCCTGTTGATGCATCCCAGAGACTATTAGTGGCCTAATTGCTGGATCTGTACACTCCAGCAAGGAGAAGAACACCAATGTAGGCATCCAGGCATTCCTCATCAATGTCATTCCACATGTTGCCATGGACTTTTTTTCCTTCAAGGTTTGTCATAGCAATTATGACTTTTTTTTTAGTGACAATGGCATAAACAGATCAAAACATGACTTGATGTCACTTACTCTTGTCACAGCAAACCTTGTGATCCCAGGGATCATTTTGATGACATTTGCAGCAGCTGTCCTGCCATGTACGTCAGGAGGTACTGAGCTCCAACAGATGTTGCCACTTTTGGATCTGAATGTTTCAGCAGGAGCAGCTTCAGCACCGGTGACCTCCTCATCAGACTGATCAGATGTGTCTGTGTCTTCCGGTTGATACGCCACATCATCTTCCTCCTCAGAGACCTGCTCATCTCCATCGCTATACTGCTCTGTGTCCTCTGCCTCATTATCAGCAAAGATATGATCCAGAGCTTGGCTTACATTCAGTCCTCTTCTCATTGTTGCCTGCTGTAAATTGGAGATGTGTACTCTGCAAGTCACCAACTCTAAACTCAATTGGCCTTACATGCCTGGACATGTCTGTCTTTGTTCTGTCAAACAGGCAAAGAGAAAAGCCCCTGACTGAAGCTCAAGTGGTTGGAGGAAGAGCTGGCTGTAGGTTGATTGTGTGTTTATGATTTCAGTTTTGGCATTTATTATTGTTTTATAATCTTATATTTTAACTGGGTCGGAATTGACCCTGGGCGGCATGGTGGTGTAGTGGTTAGCGCTGTCACCTCACAGCAAGAAGGTCCAGGTTCGAGCCCCAGGGCCGGCGAGGGCCTTTCTGTGTGGAGTTTGCATGTTCTCCCCGTGTCTGCGTGGGTTTCCTCCAAGTGCTCCAGTTTCCCCCACAGTCCAAAGACATGCAGGTTAGGTTAACTGGTGACTCTAAATTGACCGTAGGTGTGAATGTGAGTGTGAATGGTTGTCTGTGTCTATGTGTCAGCCCTGTGATGACCTGGTGACTTGTCCAGGGTGTACCCTGCCTTTCGCCCGTAGTCAGCTGGGATAGGATCCAGCTTGCCTGCGACCCTGTAGAAGGATAGAGCGGCTAGAGATAATGAGATGAGATGAGATTATGCATCTTGCACATTCTCCTGTCTTGTCAATGAGCAGTTGTGCTTCCATATGTTTTGTAATTTTCCAGGAAATGGGTGATATTGATATATATATATATATATATATATATATATATATATATATATATATATATATATATATATATATATATATATATATCACTGTCACTACTTTTGTTTGTTGAAGGCTCAAAGTCATCTGTAAAAAGACCTGCACCTGAGTTTAGGGCACGTCGTCGTTTGGCAAGTGTTTGGCATGCGCTGCTTAAACACTGGCTGTGTTGCTTATGTGTGGTGAATGCATGTTCTGATAGTTTTAAGGGAACAACATGAGAATGTTTAAGTACAATTTTACAAAATACGTATTTTAGTTCTATAAATGCTACGTGAAATGACAGGATGTTCCTGTAGAATTTTTGCTGTACATCAGGTACTTCCCTGAAAGTTCATTTTAGTATTTTGTGAAATTGTATGTTCAGTGATAACTGCAACAATATTTACCTCTGTTCCTTCACAGATTTGTCCATGCTCATGATGAAAGGTCAGCAGCATTGGCTCAATTGTTTGTGAAGCATGGGATTTAATGTAAAGTGGGAACTTCTGTGTTAAGGTTGTAACATATGGATATATACATTTTGTGTTCCAGGAGAAGCAGAATGACATAATTCGCAGTATCAAACAGCTGAATGACAAAGTTGATGCACTTCATGCTCGGACCGTCCCTGAAAGTGTCGGTTCCCGGACATACCAGGAGAGGGAACAAGATGATGAGGACACTGCTGAGACCATCATCCGAAGAATGGCCAGCTCTAAACCAGAAGTGCGAGCTCGAACCAATTACAAGCAGTGCCTGGAAGTAATGGGCCTCCCAGTAAAGTCACTCGAAGAAGTGAGTTAATATATTTTCTGTTTATCAGATCCTCTTCACTTCAATAACATTTTGCTGTTTTATTTTTTACACAGTATATTATGAAACAACATGCTGTATTTATGGCAATGCAGTAACTTACACAAATAGCAATATGTACATAGGATTAATCATTTTTGTCTGATCTGCTTTCACCAGTGTGGTATATACCTAGCTGATAGCTATAACTTGAGAAAATTCTGCAAGCAATATAAACAGCTTGATAAAAATATAGGGCCTGCACAATAAGGTATTGGGTTGAGAATACTAATTATGAACATACAGCTCAAATTATACAGTATCTGAACAGTAAAATATATATCATTTCTGATGAATAATGATGGTAATTTTCAACTTGCAGCCGAAGAGTGCTAATGACAAACTTGATGGCGAGGACAAGGAAACCAAGCGCCGGAGGAATGCCGTCGTCAATGCCTTGACTGCATACGCCCCTGGAATGGAACTAGGAAAGAATACAGTCGCAAACATTGTCAGGAACTGCTTGTACGCTATAGCCCCTGTTTATCTTTGGCAGTGCTTCAGCAGTCAGGGCAAGTCGGGAACCACCAAAGGCAGCCTTGCCAGAGACATGCCACAAATTTAGCGAGTTATCATGGCGGCTGCAATAAGTATCACATCAATGGACAGTACTACCATCATTTCTACAATTGGTGCCGTAATCCGAAGCTGTCCTACCCGAGCAGAGTCAAAGAAGTATAGACAGGACCATCCTGAACTTTTTCCTGACCAGCAAAAGTCTGATGAAAATAAAACACCTAAGGACAAAAACACCCAGAAACAGAAACACAGTCCTACTCCAAAAGAGAAAACCGCAGCCATAGCCATCAACTCTGTGAATGGTAGAAAGAGGCCTCTCTCCTCTGACGAGGACTCTGAGGAGGACATTCTGACCTCATCTCCAGAGTGCTCTACCAGACAACAGCCTCTTCGGAAGACTCATGTAGTTCCTTCTGCACCTGGGGCATCTGCAGCAGGTCAGAATTCTTCTGAATCTGAATCCGAAGAGGTAGAACTGGAAGTGGGTTACTCAGATGACTCTGATGATGACCCAGATTACAGGTTTGAGAAACCATAACATTTTTTTCTAATAGGACGTGTGTTCCTTTATATATTATTAACTTGTACTTTGTTTTTTTTTTACACACATTTGTATAAAATTTATTAAGAGGCCTTTTTATTTTTAGATATTGTATCTAATTTTTTTTTTTGTCCCCCCCACCTTTTCTCTGAAAGGGAGCAGGGGGACATATATAGAAATAGGGGCCGGCTGTCCATCTGGTTAAAGCTGTTCAGAACATGGGGGGGGGAGGGGGGGGTGTCGTGGCTCAGGTGCATAAGGCACCATACCATAAATCTGGGGACATGGGTTTGATTCCAACCTGAGGTCATTTCCCGATCCCTCCCTGTCTCTCTCTCCTGCTCATTTCCTGTCTCTACACTGTCCTATCCAATAAAGGTGAAAAAAAAGCCCCCCAAAATATCTTTTTCAGAATGTGCTTATTATTGATTGTAGTGTTTGTGTTAAAACTGTTCACTTTTGCTCTTAAATATGATGTATTATTAATTGTATGTAGATGTCTAGATGAAAAGATTGGTGTAGAGTTTGTTTTGTTTCAAGCGGAGATTTAGTAATGTTTATGTTTATCCGGCATATTGTTTGCAAGTCATTATTGGAATAAAACATTGAATTTTAAAACATTCATAAAGTTTGTTTTACTTCATTTTTAGTTCTCAATATTGGAGAGTAAGCCTCTAATACAATCATAAAAATTGTAGGCCCACTGCCTGTATGGAAATATCCAGAATCCCTGTGAATAGCAGCTCCCTGGTGTGGCTGGATGGACACCTGCTACAAATGTTCATAGAATGTTCTGCTTCAGCTGTTCATATGATGTTTGTGAACATTTGTATAATGTTCGCATACGAACATTACCTGTCCTCATTCTTTGTTCATGTAATGTTCGTGCAATATTCGTTTCATGTTCACGAACAATTCTATGCGAACGTTCTAAAAACATTTAAAAAATGTTCAGTTTCCTGGTGGGGTCACACAGGTCTTCATGGCACTCTGCGGTTAATAGGGAAGAGGAATGGTTTATGTAGTGAATGTCAAGTTCTAGAAGATGTAGTTCATGTTTTATTTAATTGCAATAAATACACAGAACACAGACAGCAATGGAGAGAAAGAGCGGCTGATAATGGGATAGAAAACATCCTTAAGGAAGAAGGAATGCAGAGAGATAGGATCAAATCCCTATTTATTTTTCTTAATGATACAGCTTTAATTAAAAGATCTAGGATCCTTTTTCAGATAGCCATGATAGTCTGCCAAGTCCCTTTACACACTCCTGTACAGTAGGTGGCGGTATGCACCAAAGAGACGTGATCCGCCAATAAGCCGAAGAAGAAGAAGGCAGGCGGAAAAGAAACACAAACAGTGGGGAGAGAAAATGAGAGAGAAGATGCTGAGATCAGAACCCGTTAGGGAAGATAAAGTTGGGCTCTGAAGCCTGCAGTGATGAAGGTGCTGCTGTTCCTGGTGTTCGGTGTCCATCTGGCAGCAGCAGGTCAGTTTACTGGGTTTATTCATCACTCTATTATTTTCTTCTGTAAAGGTTCATCATCAGCTCACACCAATTCACTGCCTTCTCTTTCTGAAACCTGTAAATAAAGCATTAAACCCCAACATTAACAGCGTTGAATCCGCAGGATATTAGTGAACACCTTATAAAGTAATATTCTGTAGATTAATTATAAAAACTCACAGCAGGACTTTGTTTTACTACTAAAATCTCCAGATCCCCAGTGACCCGCTGCTACTAATGAACTGTTCAGAGAAAAGAGTGTTATTTATTAGTTATTGAGCTAAAAGCTTTGATTAAACTCGATTACAGGGAGAGCAGATGAGTAAAAATCATTTCTCATTTCCTTCATTAAATAAATAAATGAATCCGAGTTGGGCCTCAGTAATCTGTGCACTTTGTCTCTTCGAGCTCCGAACTCGAGTGGAATAATAACATGTGATCACAGGGTCTCTGGATTTGTTCCCTTGTGATCTGTTCCGGTGGAGACACGAACTGCTTTATTTTATTCACTGAACCTCAATAACAATCAGGGTTTATTCTGAAACACAGTAAACTGCAGGAGTCGCTTACTTTCGGTTCCAGCCTGAAGCAGTGGGATCTCCCTGGTTACTGATGACGTAGCTGCGTTAGGGGCGGGGCTTAGCAACTCTGTTATTGTGTTGATGTGAAAAAGACAAGTTGGATGGAAATTATGGACTTGATTTTCTTCCTGTAGAACAGGATAAAGCGGCTGGAGATGATGAGATGAGCTGAGATTTTCTTCCTGTTCGCTCTGTGAGTTATTTGGATGTCAGAATCATTCCCACCTCAAACCAAGAGAACAGTCAGCGTTCAGAGATAATAAAACTGTTTTCATTTTAAAGAGGGAGTTAAAGGGGAAGAAATCACAAGGACCAGAACCTGCTACAGTTATAATAAAATGAATATTAAATCTATATTTCATATTTTTTATTGCATCTATAAAACTGCAGATCCACACAGTGACAGATGGGGTCATGTTTAAATCATAAACCAGACCACTGAACTGGACAGTGTTTATACTCCTCCCTGTCATGTTACTGGAGTGGAAATCATCTTGGAATTCCCAACAAAGTGTAAATAAATAAATAAATAAATAAATGCCTGTAAAAGTAAAAACACTTTCAACAAAACTTGCACTTGGCTGTGGAGTGATGTGCGTCTGTGTGCACACCACACCACCTTCTCTCAGCTCACACCTCTCTCTCTCTCTCTCTCTCTCTCTCTCTCTCTCTCTCTCACACACACACACACACACACACACGTCAAAGAGAGGACAGGAGTCTAAAGAAAACGAGAAAAACAAAAAGAGAAATGTAGCACAAAATTAAAGAGGCAACTCGAAAGGAAACGTAATGCAAAATACTAAGATTACACTTAAGTAGTACCAAAAAGTGAGAATAGTTTTTTTTTTTTTCTAAATTCTTTATATTTGGGGTTTTCTTTGTAGGTATTCCTACAAGTTGCTAAAGCATCATATTTCTCACACTTACCTTTTTTAAAATTACTATTAAAGTCTGTCCTTTGACTCTGTGAAATCAGACCAGAGGGTGTGTCCTGTTTCAGTTACACTAACTTAAAATGCATATTCTGGACCAATTTTTTTTTTTTAATATATGAAAGAATGTCCGTTAACACACTCATCCAGAAAGGTAATTTTGCACAAGGCCATCTGTCTACAGCAGAAAAAAATAAAATAAAACGCATCTGGAAAAATCCCAAGGGAGTCTGGAGCCAGATTCGTGACGTCACCTGCGGAAGCGCCAGCAGGCTGCGCAAGCTTTGCAGGGTTTCAGTGCACAGCCTGTGTAGACCAAGCGCTCCCATTTCTCTCTCATTGTCCGGTCTTTTGGGAAACGATGAGTACTAATCCCATCATGATTGGTGTTGCTACGCTCTCCTACGATACACCTGTTAACCATTTTAATAATTACGCGATAACGTTGAAGAAATTTGCAGAAAACCACCAGGTTGTTTTCTTATAAACAAACCAGCGCTGACGTAGGATTCAGAAGGAGGCGCCCCGCACGTGACGTCACGAAAATCAATGTTTGCCGGGAAATCCAAATGCTGAGTTTTTTTTCAGAGGCGGACCAATTCGCCTCAAATGGCTTGATTTCAACTGAATTTTTCTGGCATTGCGCAAGGTAAAAAAATTGCACAAAATGCAGAATGTTCCAGATATTTGACCAAAGTTTAATATAAAATAGGAGAATTACATTGATCGTGCTCCTGAATTTACCCGTGATATGCACTTTAAATCTGTGTGTTATGAAATTATCCTCAGTTCAGTGGTAGAATCCTCTTTTAGCGATTCACACCTCAGTACTGAAGTGTTCTCAGCTCTTTTAGTTCCTCTCACTGGCTAGATGATTCCTGTCTGACTCGGTCAGGGCTGTTTCATTTCAGCTGTCACCACTTTAGTGGCGGTGTCTTATTTCTGTTCTCCTCACTTCAGCAGGATTTCTTTCAGCTCGATCTTTGTAATGCTTTAAGAAGCAGTTTTGCTTCCACATCCCAGTCCGGCCTGTTATCTAGGTGCAGTTGTACCTGCTGTAAATCATTTATAGTGACGTCATTAATTACAGGAGGTGTGTGAGTGCAGTGACACAGTGGACCAACAGAGGGCGCTGCTTCTCTCCATCAAATACTGAAAGATAGTTAGTTTTTTTTTTTTTTTTTTTTTTCTTTTTTATCAGACATCTAATTTATTGGGTTTGTTTACCTGACATGTTTCGACGTACAACTTCCGTCTTCCTCAGAGTGTCACCGGATGTTAATTGGTGACGCATCTTTTATCAGCTGCTGTTTCTGAAGGCGTGGCCTTCCTGTCTGGTTTGACAGGTCGGTCACGCCTTCTACTGTCTGTTTGTCCCCTGCAAGATGGCACTCCAGGTGTGGGAGAGCATGTATGCTCCCTCATCCCGGTTGATGGTCCTCGGGCTTCGCTTACGGATCTCCATGGCCTCCCTGATCAGCGCTGGATCAGGGAGGCCATGGAGATCCGTAAGCGAAGCCCGAGGACCATCAACCGGGATGAGGGAGCATACATGCTCTCCCACACCTGGAGTGCCATCTTGCAGGGGACAAACAGACAGTAGAAGGCGTGACCGACCTGTCAAACCAGACAGGAAGGCCACGCCTTCAGAAACAGCAGCTGATAAAAGATGCGTCACCAATTAACATCCGGTGACACTCTGAGGAAGACGGAAGTTGTACGTCGAAACATGTCAGGTAAACAAACCCAATAAATTAGATGTCTGATAAAAAAGAAAAAAAAAAAAAACTAACTATATTTAAAATAAGACATAATGAACGTAATCGAAAGAAATACTGAAAGAGTTCTGTGTTAGTGGAATATCAGGGGTTTCCACAGCAACACACACACACGGAGTTTACACACTTTATATTGAACTGTTGAAAGGAAAGAAATTATTTCCTAAAGCTGATAAACAGTAAAGATTAAAGCACAAAACACACAGATATCACTGTGAGTGTGTGTGTGTGTGTTTGTCCGTGTCCAAGACTCCCATGAACTCCTCCTCAGTAAGGTACTGATGTCTGGTATTAAGGAGTTTTGGAAATTTTATGTAAATAATGTTTATTAATTGAATTGCCACAGATATAAATCACTGATATTAATTAATGAGTTGTAATTTTGGACTAGATTACTTTGGGGGAGTTCTTTTTTAATTGCATGAATTTTCATTAAGACGATGAATTTGTTTTCAGCTGCAGAAACTCATATTAAATCTCTGATTTTATAAACAAGTGAAATTAAAAACCTATTCAAGTTTATTTTTATAGCGCTTTTAACAACAGACATTGTCGCAAAGCAGCTTTACAGAATTTTACTGACTTTAAACCTGAGCTAATGAGCTATTTATATTTAAACATGAGCTATTCATATTAGCTTCTGCAAAAAAAAAAAACCCCATAATAATAAGTAATTAGATAAGAATAAGTAATTAAATACAGGAATGTGTGTGTCCATATATAAATAACATGAGTTTGATTTTTAAAAAGTAAACCTGCTGGAATCGGAGACTCCATTAATCATCTGAAGTTGATGTGATAAAATAATTCACGGTCACCGCAGGTCCTGCACGAGAGGACCCGAGAACACTGATCTCGATTTCTGTTCATAAAGAATTTTAAAATCACGCTCCCTTTCATACGTTTAAATGGAGCCGGTGGCAGCTGATGGTTAAATGTGGAGAGTAAAATCTGTTCCATCAGTAAATCAACAGCGAGACTGTTAGTGTTGAGCTCGGCACAGGGTCTCAGTGATGGCGTCATCATCATCATCATCATCATCATTATTAACGTGGGCTGAAAGTATCGGCCCCAGTGCCATGAAATGTCAGGAGCCTGTTGCTGTCGTCACGTGACCCGCCTGTCCCTGATGCGCCGGATCTCCTGCGTGTCACTTCATACCGTTCTGTGTGTTTCTCTTACGCGTGCCGGTGCTGCTGCTGCGCTCGGTTCCACAAAAGACTCGAATAATCTGCTGCAGTTCAGTGTCGCTCAGATGCGATAAAAAACAAGATGCAAAGAACAGTGATAGTGAAGTGAATAATAAAAGTAAACAGTAAATACACAGTGGTAAAATCCTGATGGAATAATAAGTGTGATTACAGACAGAAGGCTGCGTCTGCACGTCTCCCGGGTTCAACCTGAGTGATGTGGCTGAATCACGACTCATTAATGATCAGAAACAGAATCCTATACGTCTGTATAATAACTGTATTTTTTTTCCCTTTTGTATCTGATCGCTTACTAAAACAATGTAAATGTGTGTTTTTACTCTCTTACAGTCACACACACTCTCCAGATCTTCTACACCGCAGTCACGCGAGGAATAAATTTCCCACAATTCACTGCTGTCACTCAGCTGGATGGAGTGGAGTCTGAGTACTATGACAGCAACATCAAAAGGAAGATCCCAAAGACAGAGTGGGTAAAGAAGATTGATGCTGATATTCCAGATTACTGGGACAGATACACACAGAGGCTGCAGCGTACTGAGGAGGACTTCAGAGTCAGTGTGGCTACATTAATGCAGCGCTTTAATCAGACTGGAGGTAAAACACTCACAGCCTCAAACACACACACACACACACTGTATACATACATTCACAGAAACACACAGAGTGAACTCTGTACATACACAGTGGAGAGTGTGCTGCTGCTGCAGGAATGGAGAGAAAGTGTGTGTGTGTGTGTGTGTGTGTGTGTGTGTGTGTGTGTGTGTGTGTGTGTGTGTGTGTGTGTGTGTGTGAGTGAGAGAGAGAGGGAGAGCAGACAGAGTAAAACCAGTCACCAGGTTGACTAGAATTTTAGCTAACACTCGGTTAACTATTTTTCTGTGTGATTTAAAGATATCAGCCAAAGTTCACTCGTTACCTGTGAAGCTAATTATTATATTTAATAGTTAAATTAGTAGCTAAGTGTGTTAGCAAGAGAGTTTATTGATGACTATTGTAGAGCTGCAACAACTAATTTATAAATCATTAAAAATTGATGATAAAAATAGAAGGCAATAATTTTCATTCTCAGTCAGTGAGACTGTGTTATTGTGTTATTCTCCTTCACTTTCACTAAAAACACATTTAACTGACGCGGTGGAGCAGGTTACCACAAAGACCCTGCTCTCCAGTCTGGGAACTCTTTATATCAGTGTTTCTGCACTGGTGGGTCATCACGGGCCCTTTATCACTGGGTCACGGACTGCTGGGGAGGAAAATGCTGCCAAACGCTGAGGATAAAACATACGACGCAGAAAACTGCGGAAAAAAAATGACAAATGTAAAATATTGTTTAAAAGCCAAAAAAACAATAATACAGTCAGGCTCCCCAGAGCTGTCGTTATAGCCAGTGAAAAACTCGGTCGTGTCGTGCGTCCAGTCAGATTAATCAGCTTTAAAACTGACAATCTGTAAATGTTTGTTGTTATCATAGTGAGATCTCTCTTCCTATAGAAGGCTGAATAAACAGTGCAGGTAACTGAGACTATCACGGTATGTTCAGCTGACAGCGTGTTGTGTTTGGCGTGTTATTGGCTGCTGAAAGCATGAAACCATCTGAATTCTTAAAGCAGGTTATTCAGAGACATAAAGCCAAAGACAAAGCAGTTGATTATTTTTTGAAAAGGAAGCTACGGGATCTGGAGCTCAAAACATGATCATAAATGTGTGCAGTGTTCAGGAACAATCCTGTCTCACATTGTACAAACTCCCTCAGCACGTTCCCAAGAGCAGACGGCCGCTCGCGGTTACAGAGGAGCTCGCTTCACCTGCTGATGGTGACGTGAGCAGAGAGAAACGACTCGGCGCAGATCTGACACAAACCAGCTGAAAAAACCTCAATGCAGATGTTTTTGCTGAAAATAGTGATTCCTTGATGAGGGATTTGTTTTTCTCTGAATAAGTTGATTTCAGTTAAAGGTTGGATTTTTCTCATTTTTTCAGCGAGATATGAAGCGACTTCACCTGATATTTAATTCTGACGAGTTAACAGCTTGTCATTTTATAGCAGCGTTAGCAGATTAAAATGTTCTACAGTTTTGTAATTAATATATGTTAAAAATAATCCAACTAATGAGTTAACTCAAACAAATAATTGATTGAATGGAATGAGAATAATAACTGCAGCCCTGTGTGTAAAACCACATTAGCCAGATTTGTTAGCATGCGAGCTAACGCTTCTAACGATCGCGTTCTGTCAGTAAATCCAGCAGTTGGGTTTGTTTGTAAGCTAATGTCAGATTTATGAAAATGATGTTTACGGTTGTCTGATGAAATGTAAGTGAAGCTCCGCCCCTCACTTGTAGTGTATAGATCGTGCCCCACTGATGCGCTGTAGTTTTCGAGTGTTTCCCCTCGGCGTTTGGCAGATGCCCTCATTCAGAGTGCCTTACAGAGTCACAGGACATTAACGTTTACATTTCTACAGCTGATCAGTTGAGGGTCTCACTGCAGGGGCCACCTGGTGGTGCTGAGATTTAAACCCATGAACTTTTGATTGGTCATCGAATTCCTTAATCCCTGAACTACTGTAGAGCACTTTGTGTTGATGCACTGATTTGTTAATGATTATAATGGTGTGTGTGTGTGTGTTAGGCAGAGCTTCTGGAGCTGAATGAGCTTTAACTGAGTTATTCACATTCACTCACATGTCAAACACTGAAATCTGTTCCAGAGTCACACCAACTTGCACACATGTGCGCGCTCACACACACACGTCATTTCAGGATAATTTTGATAAAAAAGCTTAAAGTAATGAAATATTATTTCTGATTTGAACCTGAACATTAGTGTGAGTACTGCGTCAGTTATGTTGGGTTCAGTGTGTAGTGACGAGTTCATAAAGAAAAGACACACATCAGTGTTCAGGACTCGGAGTGAAGTTCACACTTCCCAGGGTTTATATACTTAACTAAAACTAGCAGTGAGAATAATTTAGTTAACTGAAGTAAAAATGAAATGTTTTTAAAAATAAATAACAATTCCAGTGAACAATGCAACACAAACTAAAATGAAATAGAAGTGCAGGTAAAATCAGCTTCGGTTTTGTTTGGGTTCCCCTCGACTCAGTCATGCACTCGTTCCAGAAGGTGGCAGTAATGTGAAACCGGCTGCCGTAAAACAACAGGGAAGAAGAAGCTGCTCAGTGTGTAAATATAAAGCCTATAATACACTAGAACCAAAGATCTTCGAGAGGATATACCACAATAGAGTGACGTAATTCCTCTCTGTGGGTGCAAAAGTGGAACAGTTCCAGTCTCATAAGTGGGCCTACTAACACTGGCTACTAGGCTGTGTGTATGACTGGTAATTACTAACACTGGCCACTAGGCGGTGTGTATGACTGGTAATTACGAACACTGGCCACTAGGTGTTGTCATCTCATCTCATTATCTCTTGCCGCTTTATCCTGTTCTACAGGGTTGCAGGCAAGCTGGAGCCTATCCCAGCTGACTACGGACGAAAGGCGGGGTTCACCCTGGACAAGTCACCAGGTAGTCGGTGTGTATGACTGGTAATCACCAACACTGGCCACTAGGCGGCGTGTATGACTGGTAATCACCAACACTGGCCACTAGGCGGCGTGTATGACTGGTAATTACTAACACTGGCCACTAGGCGGCGTGTGTGACTGGTAAATACTAACGCTGGCCGCTAGGCGGCGTGTGTGACTGGTAATTACTAACACTGACCAAGGCGGTGTGTATGACTGGTAATTACTAACTCTGGCCGCTAGGCGGCGTGTGTGACTGGTAATTACTAACTCTGGCCGCTAGGCGGCGTGTGTGACTGGTAATTACTAATGCTGGCCGCTAGGCGGCGTGTGTGACTGGTAATTACTAACACTGACCAAGGCGGTGTGTATGACTGGTAATTACTAACTCTGGCCGCTAGGCGGCGTGTGTGACTGGTAATTACTAACTCTGGCCGCTAGGCGGCGTGTGTGACTGGTAAATACTAACGCTGGCCGCTAGGCGGCGTGTGTGACTGGTAATTACTAACACTGACCAAGGCGGTGTGTATGACTGGTAATTACTAACTCTGGCCGCTAGGCGGCGTGTGTGACTGGTAATTACTAACTCTGGCCGCTAGGCGGCGTGTGTGACTGGTAATTACTAACGCTGGCCGCTAGGCGGCGTGTGTGACTGGTAAATACTAACGCTGGCCGCTAGGTGGCGTGTGTGACTGGTAAATACTAACGCTGGCCGCTAGGCGGCGTGTGTGACTGGTAATTACTAACGCTGGCCGCTAGGCGGCGTGTGTGACTGGTAATTACTAACGCTGGCCGCTAGGCGGCGTGTGTGACTGGTAATTACTAACGCTGGCCGCTAGGCGGCGTGTATGACTGGTAATTATTAACACTGACCAAGGCGGCGTGTGTGACTGGTAATTACTAACGCTGGCCGCTAGGCGGCGTGTGTGACTGTTAATTACTAACGCTGACCAAGGCGGTGTGTATGACTGGTAATTACTAACTCTGGCCGCTAGGCGGCGTGTGTGACTGGTAATTACTAACTCTGACCGCTAGGCGGCGTGTGTGACTGGTAATTACTAACGCTGGCCGCTAGGCGGCGTGTGTGACTGGTAAATACTAACGCTGGCCGCTAGGTGGCGTGTGTGACTGGTAAATACTAACGCTGGCCGCTAGGTGGCGTGTGTGACTGGTAATTACTAACGCTGGCCGCTAGGCGGCGTGTGTGACTGGTAATTACTAACGCTGGCCGCTAGGCGGCGTGTATGACTGGTAATTACTATTACTGACCAAGGCGGTGTGCATGACTGGTAATTATTAACACTGGCCGCTAGGCGGCGTGTGTGACTGGTAATTACTAACGCTGGCCGCTAGGCGGCGTGTGTGACTGGTAATTACTAACGCTGACCAAGGCGGTGTGCATGACTGGTAATTATTAACACTGGCCACTAGGCGGCGTGTATGACTGGCAATTACTAACGCTGGCCGCTAGGTGGTGTATATGACTGGTAATTACTAACACTGACCAAGGCGGCGTGTGTGACTGGTAATTACTAACGCTGACCAAGGCGGCGTGTGTGACTGGTAATTACTAACGCTGGCCGCTAGGCGGCGTGTGTGACTGGTAATTACTAACGCTGGCCGCTAGGCGGCGTGTATGACTGGTAATTATTAACACTGACCAAGGCGGCGTGTGTGACTGGTAAATACTAATGCTGGTCGCTAGGCGGCGTGTGTGACTGATAAATATTAAGACTGGCCGCTAGGCGGCGTGTATGACTGGTAATTACTAACACTGGCCGCTAGGCGGCGTGTATGACTGGTAATTACCAACACTGACCAAGGCGGCGTGTGTGACTGGTAAATACTAATGCTGGTCGCTAGGCGGCGTGTGTGACTGGTAAATACTAACACTGGCCGCTAGGCGGCGTGTATGACTGGTAATTACTAACACTGACCAAGGCGGTGTGTATGACTGGTAATTACTAACTCTGGCCGCTAGGCGGCGTGTGTGACTGGTAATTACTAACGCTGGCCGCTAGGCGGCGTGTGTGACTGGTAAATACTAACGCTGGCCGCTAGGCGGCGTGTGTGACTGGTAATTACTAACGCTGGCCGCTAGGCGGCGTGTGTGACTGGTAAATACTAACGCTGGCCGCTAGGCGGCGTGTATGACTGGTAATTACTAACACTGGCCGCTAGGCGGCGTGTATGACTGGTAATTACTAACACTGACCAAGGCGGCGTGTGTGACTGGTAAATACTAATGCTGGTCGCTAGGCGGCGTGTGTGACTGGTAAATACTAACACTGGCCGCTAGGCGGCGTGTATGACTGGTAATTACTAACACTGACCAAGGCGGTGTGTATGACTGGTAATTACTAACTCTGGCCGCTAGGCGGCGTGTGTGACTGGTAATTACTAACGCTGGCCGCTAGGCGGCGTGTGTGACTGGTAAATACTAACGCTGGCCGCTAGGCGGCGTGTGTGACTGGTAAATACTAACGCTGGCCGCTAGGCGGCGTGTGTGACTGGTAATTACTAACGCTGGCCGCTAGGCGGCGTGTGTGACTGGTAATTACTAACGCTGGCCGCTAGGCGGCGTGTGTGACTGGTAATTACTAACGCTGGCCGCTAGGCGGCGTGTGTGACTGGTAAATACTAACGCTGGCCGCTAGGCGGCGTGTGTGACTGGTAAATACTAACGCTGGCCGCTAGGCGGCGTGTGTGACTGGTAAATACTAACGCTGGCCGCTAGGCGGCGTGTGTGACTGGTAATTGGTATGGTGCTCCGCTGGGAGCTCTGCTATAAAATGGGATATCTGTGATAAGGATCAGCGAACCGATAAGACGTTTAATACTGGCCCAGTGAACAGATTGTGTCCTTGTGCTGTGGTTATTATGGGATTTCTGTGGCTGTGCAACACCAACACTACGACTAAACTAAAACTAGTCGGTCCCTCAAATTAAAATGACCCCACTTCTGCACTTGTAAACTAACTAAAATTAAACTGTAATTTGAATAGAAATGGAATGAATCGGGTCGACACCAGGTGCGCGGCGCTGTGATCTACAGAGCTCCAGGAAGATGCAGGTAAAGACGGAGCTCTGTAAAAATCGCAGTATAGAGCTCGATCTCTGATTAAAATGACGCCTCGGCGCTGCTTTGCACCTCATTATGTTTATCTCGGGGTCAGAGAGATTATTTACTCAGTCCATCAAATATTTAGAGAATTTATAGATTCATAAACCTCCCTGAAGGCATTTTTTATTTATTGACTTTTTTTTTTACAGATAAAGATTCCTGGTGTTTTGCGTTGTTTGTTTGTTTTTGATCTAGAAATAAAAAGTCTTCAGTTATAATTTTTCTTCCTTCATATTTAATGAAAATATTCTGAGAGTACCGAATGGTGAACACACTCTTCTGAAAGGATCGTGACCCGAGTGTATCGTTTACACCCCGCTGAGGTCACATGATTCCACCCGACTGCAGTGTTTAACCTTCTTCCTGCTTTAACACCCCTGATGACCTGCTCGCTCCCATCCTGGTGTTCAGCACTAATATAACACACTGAGAGACGATGCTGAGCTCGTTATCTGCTCACTGCGCTCATTAAAATTACACCTTAACCTTTCTGAAAAAAGCAATAGAACATTATTTACATAATTAATGAATTAGTAATGAACAGATTTCTTCTGTACTGTTTTTGCCTTTTTTCTTGTAATCAGTAAATAACTGCAGCGTCGACAGAAACGACTCCTCAAGGCACAGACTTTATTATTATTTTAAAGACCTCACGCTGAGATAAAAGGGGACTAAAGTGAACTCGTCCCCTCTCACTGGGATCGTTTGCACCCTTACTGTGTCCTGGAGTGAGAGTTTATGCAGAAAGATGGCGGTTTTACTGTAAAAGCTGATGATGGAGGGCCGTGTGGAAGCGCACTCAGTTACTGCATCACTGTTTCATTTAAAGCGTCAATGCTGTGGATAAAAGGAGGGAATTCACTGTAGTTTCTTTAGTCATTATCTCCTCATTCACACAGAGTCTCACAAACTGAACAGTCCCACGTGAGATACAGCGCAGTGCGCTCTCAGAACCCTCAGTACGGAGGAAACGTGGCCTGCGGTTCTGTATGAACGTGTGCATGCGCCATGGTGTGGTTTCAAATCAAATCAAATCAAGTTTATTTGTACAGCGCTTTTAACAATAAACATTGTCGCAAAGCAGCTTTACAGAATTTGAACGACTTAAAACATGAGCTAATTTTATCCCTAATCTATCCCCAATGAGCAAGCCTGTGGCGACGGTGGCAAGGAAAAACTCCCTCAGACGACATGAGGAAGAAACCTCGAGAGGAACCAGACTCAAAAGGGAACCCATCCTCATTTGGGCAACAACAGACAGCCTGACTATAATATTAACAGTTTTAACAGGTATAACCCTCAACTGTCCTCATGGGGCCGTCCTTCACAGGAGTGGGGCGATAAAACTCCGACCAGACACAGGGGACCAGGATGGATCAAGCAGGTCCGAGGGGCAGAAGAGGCCAGCATCTCAATCCCAGGATCAACATGTAACTCAGAGGGACAGATTGGGGGGGGGGAGAGAGAGAGAGAGAGAGAGAGAGAAAGAAAACACATTCTTAGGTATGCCCTAAAAGTGACAAGTATTAAATCTGTGTGGTAGGCTCACAGAGACGAGAGTCTTTACATCAGGCATAACACACAATGGCATGTTAATATGGTAAAATATATCATGACCTGCTCTGGCTGGATGCTTGATTGGGTGATGGGAGCACACTCCTCAGCAATGATGAGATGCAGATGGGACCCTTAGGGCTGGCCAAGACAATTCAGTTACATTTCACCGGGTCTGGGACATGCGACAGAATGTCTGACGGCCGATTCCCTGCAGGCTACGATAGCCAGTCGAGGTCCCCACCGTCTCCACCAAAAGATTTCCTCTTGACTCCATGTAACTCAGAGGGACAGATTTGGGGTGGGGGGGAGAGAAAGAAAACACAGGTGGTTAGGTATGCCCAATGTCACCTGAATAAGTAGGAACAGTATACATATTGCACCGAGTACAAGCAGGGACTCCGGCAACTAACTAGGACAGCATAACTAAAAGGAGAGAGCCAGAAGGTAACACAGGCATGAGGGAGCCCCGGGACATAAAGCAGCAGCCACTACACCGTCAACAAACTCGAGTGAGCAAGCGAGTGGGGACTGACAGCATCCATACATCCCAGTTTACCAAAACACTCTGTCTGAGGACCCTCCAGATCTACACCTTTACCTCATAAACACCATTAACAAAAGGCTTGACTAAACAGATATGTTTTCAGCCTAGACTTAAATGCTGAGACTGTGTCTGATTCCCGAACATTACTTGGAAGGCTGTTCCATAACAGTGGGGCTTTGTAAGAAAAGGCTCTGCCCCCTGATGTAGCCTTCACTATACGAGGTACCAGCAGATAGCCTGCACCTTTTGATCTAAGTAGGCGTGGCAGGTCATAGAGGAGCAGAAGTTCACTCAGGTACTGTGGTGCGAGACCATTTAGTGCTTTAAAGGTCAATAGTAGTATTTTATAATCAATACGAAATTTGATTGGGAGCCAATGCAGTGTGGATAAGACAGGCGTGATGTGGTCATATTTTCTAGTTCTAGTAAGGACTCTTGCTGCTGCATTTTGAACTAACTGGAGCTTGTTTATGCACTTATTGGAACATCCAGATAGTAAGGCATTACAATAATCCAACCTGGAGGTAACGAAAGCATGGACTAGTTTTTCTGCATCATGCAATGACATTAAATTTCTTATCTTTGCAATATTTCTGAGATGAAAGAAAGCTATCCGGGTGATGTTATCAATGTGAGTTTCGAATGAAAGACTGGGGTCAATAATCACCCCGAGGTCTTTTACTGCTGCACGTGAAGAAACAGAAAGGCCATCCAGAGTTACTGTGGAATCAGAAAACCTGCTTCTAGCTGTATGTGGTCCTAGCACAAGTACTTCAGTCTTGTCAGAGTTAAGCAGAAGGAAATTAATAAGCATCCAGTGTCTAATGTCCTTAACACATTCCTCAATTCTATTAAGCTGGTGTCTCTCATCAGGTTTTGCAGAGACATACAACTGTGTGTCATCAGCATAACAGTGGAAACTAATACAATGTTTACGAATAATATCGCCCAGAGGTAACATATATAGAGAAAAAAGCAGTGGACCCAAGACAGAACCTTGTGGAACACCAAACTTTACCTCGGTACGTCTAGAAATATCACCATTTATATCAACATACTGATAACGATCAGTTAGATAAGACCTGAGCCAGGAGAGGGCCGTTCCCTTAACTCCCACAACATTTTCTAGTCTATCCAGAAGAATGAAATGATCAATGGTATCAAATGCTGCACTAAGGTCAAGCAACACAAGTAGCGAGATGCAGCCCTGATCAGACGCCAACAGTAGGTCGTTTACTACTTTAACCAGTGCTGTCTCTGTGCTATGATGAGGTCTAAATCCTGACTGATACATTTCATGGATGTTATTCCTATGTAAATATGAGCATAACTGCTGTGCCACAGCTTTTTCAAGGATCTTGGAGATAAAGGGGAGGTTTGATATTGGCTGATAATTGGACAGCTGACAGGGATCAAGGTCAGGTTTTTTAATCAGTGTGTGTTTCATTGTGTTTGTGTTGTTCAGCTTCCTGTAGTTGTGTCTTACTTCCATAACACTATTATAATGAAGATGAAGTTCACAGACAGTTCTGGTGATAATGTTCACAACGCAGTGTGTTACAGGTCGTGTTAGAAAAGCTGGACTCTCACTGTATGGCTGGATGTGAACCGCTGAAGGTCGGGATGTGTACCAGCGAGATGTTCTGTCATGTCTGAGGTGGTCCTCTGGATTCCTGTGTTCCTCAGCAGAGCAGTAGTGACGTACACACACCTCACTCCTTCATCTCGTCTTCACAGGAAACTGCAGGAGGGACAGGAAGCCAGGTGGACTCTCCTCAGACTCCATCTGGACGCAGTGTTCAGTGTTAAACACCAGTTTAATTCCTCACTGGAGTAAATTCGCAGCTTTAGGTCCGTTCACTAACTGCAGCTACTGTTAGCCAGTTTAGCTAATATTAGCATTACATTACAGATGTGATATTTAAGTGGTCATGTAACCAGCATTAGGATAACTGTTATATTTTAATTAAAGCCAGTAACGAGGTTGGCTAGTATGCTAGCTAATGCTAGGCTGTTTTCCAGTTTTATTTCCAGTTCTAACTCGTCACACTGTGTGAGATGATCCCAGTGAGAATTCTGTAACACTGTGTGATAACGTGTTCTTCATGTCCGACACAATGGAGTCATCACGGTCCATAAACTCACTGAACAGAGAGTTCACGTGCTAATTAGCGAGCAACACACCTGGAAGCTTCGAGTCCTCCTGTATGTCTGTCCATGTCATGTCCCTTTTCCTTCTGTCCTGCTGGAAGTGTGAGGAGATGTTCTGGAGACGTTCTGTCTGCTCCTGCAGTTCAACACCCTGCTCTTCTGTTAAACCCCAGACGTTTATTTCCGTTCCACCCTCCACACTGCTGTGTGTGTATCTGTGCTGTGAGTTGTGTGTAATCCTGAGCCGTCCTGCTGTTGGAGGATTTTCTGATTGCCATAGTGACGCTCACTCTCAGGATTTAATCACTATTTCCTGACTCTTCCAGAACTTTCTCTTCCGCTGGATTTCACTGCAGGGCACTGAAGCAGCTGCTGATTATCCTTTATCATGGGAATGAACTACACACACACATATGTGTATGTATGTGTGTGTATATATATATATATATATATATATATATATATATATATATATATATATATATATATATGTCTGAATCAGAGATGAGATTTTTCTTAAAGAGGGAATTTTGTCATTAATCACGTTAATTGGTGTTTGATCAGTTCAGTCCTTAAATCATGGGAGTGTGTGATTTGTTTTTTTTTTCTCTAGTGCAAGAGAACCAATTATTAACCAGCATGTAGGTGCACTTTATTAAATGAAGAACTAAAAACTGAAAATAAAAGTGAACACCATCCACAATAGGATCACACCTGCTTTTAAGAGAAATGGGGAAAGTGTGTGTGTGTGTGTGTGTGTGTGTGAGAGAGACTTGCATACATGTATACGGTGTTTATTTTTACTTTTTTTTAAACAACTAAGCCTTCTATAAGTTATGAAAATGACAAGTAAAATCACTGAAGGTAAATTAAATATATTGGATGCTGAAAACAAAATGAAGAGTAGAATGTAGTGGGATTGTTTAAATAAGTGTGTGTGTGTGTGCAGGAGTTCACACATTACAGAGGATGTACGGCTGTGAGCTGGATGATGACGGCACCACTAGAGGATACTTCCAGGACGGTTATGATGGAGAAGATTTCCTCAGTTTTGATCTGAAAACTCTCACCTACACTGCAGCTAAACCTCAAGCTGTGATCACCAAACACAACTGGGATAATATTCCTGGTGTTACTGTGGGCCGGAAGAAGTACCTGGAGAACACCTGTATCGACTGGTTAAAGAGACACCTGTCTTACGGCAGAGAGACTCTGGAGAGGAAAGGTAAAGTGTGTGATCTGTTACTGTAACAGTACTGTCCTGTGCCTTTCATATTTAAATATCTACATGATGCATAACTTTTATTCTTATACAAATATCTTTTGTGATTAAACTTTTTATTGAAGAAAAGAAGGGGAAAAAACAGGTTATACATGTTGCTCTTGATTTTGTATACATATGTCTTATCATCAAACAGAATAAGAGAAATAAAAAATAAGTAAAGGAAAAAAAAAAGGCTCACATCTTTACAAAAGCACCCTCCCCTCTATCACAGTAATCCTGTACTTGCATGAACTCGTAGGCAGTTTTAGGATTCAGATAGTGAGAAATAATAATGATAACTTGAAAAACAAAAACAAACGAAAATAAAATAGATAAACATAAACAATAGCTGCTGTAATGTAAATTAATTTGTCTGCCCCGTACGCACCTTCCCCTGTCCATGACTTTTCCTACTACCAGTACCTTATAATGGGATGGTAGTACCAGCAATGATGATAACACCAGCAATATAAGTAGTAATAATGAATAAAATAAAGCAAACTTGTGCACACATGTATAACTCTGACTGAGAACAGTGAAATAGCTGGAACAAAAGAAAACAAAGGAAAAAAACCAAACTGAACCAGATGAGTGGAGTCAAACTAGGGGGTTTATCACTTTACCCAGTCTCTTGCCTGTACGTTGCTATATAGTTTATCCAGATTTTCCAGTAATTTTCAAATTTATCTTGTTCACGTCTAAGAATGAGTGTTAGCTTCTCCATAGTAAAAATATCCTGAACCACTTTGATCCAGTCCTCAACTGTAGGAGGATCTTTTGCCAACCATTTCCTTGTGATTGCTTTCTTACTCGCTAATAGTAGAATATCATGCATATATTTGTTTTCAGGCCCCTTCAGTGTCTGGTCTTAATCCCAGACATACTGTAAGGTCTCAAACCCTGGTGGAATCACCATTTTCATGATTTTCTCCATGATCAGTTTCATTTCTTCCCAATATTCTGAAATGACCAAGCAGTCCCAAAACACATGAAAATGTGTTGCCTTAGGGGCTCATTTCACCGAGTACGATCTGGAAAAATCGCGCGCGACTATGATCGCAGCTATGTTTTCCCATAGTCGCGGGCAAAATCCGTGGGACCTAAACACATTATTTTCTGTGCACGCTGTGTGTTCGAGGTTATCTCGTTTGACCTTCGATGCGTACGCTCTACCTGCGTCCTATACGCTCTGTAGACGCTTTACATATGCTCTACCTGCATCCTATACGCTCTGTAGACGCTTTACATACGCTCTACTTGTGTCTATCCACTCGATCTGATGCGATCTTAACACGACCAAGGCTTGTTCTGTTCGACCAATCTGCGACATAGCGTCGATCTCTCGGCGATCTATCCTCTTAAGTGCACGACCTCGGCTGATCAAGGCTCAATCTTGGCCAATCTAGCTACGTACGAGTTGCAACGTACCCTCGATCAATACGATTTAGCCTGCGATATAAACGTTCTAGCCTCGCTCTGTACGCTCAATTCTCGAGCCTTTCTGGACAGATTCTCGCCTGAGCTATGCGCAAATTTGTCACGGTCGCCTGGATTTGCGTGCGACCCACTGCAACCGTATAAAAAGGCCTGGCGATCGGTGGCCGACCATCAGTTTTTGACCAGCCTCCGAAGGGACAACATGGACCCAATTGCTCTGCATCATGCTATGTTATTACAGCACCGTCAGGGGTGAAAGTAATTTTTATTTCTTGCCGGTACTATTATTCTGAGTCCTAGTGCGCGTGCACAGCGCGCGCCGGAAAATACACCTAATTATTTATTATTGTCTACTTATCAAGCATTCACTAGGACTTCTTATCACTCAGTAGTACTAGTATAGTACTTTTTTATCACACTATTACTCTTTCATCCACCTGTATCAGTTTTTGATTATAAATAAATTGCAAACACATCATTTCAACACCACAATCGTTTTAATAACATTTTTTTTTTTAGCTGAACAGTTGAAAACTAACTTTTCATTTTGGACATTGGACACAGAACAGTGTAACAGAACAGAAAAGTGAAAGTTTTTAGGTAAAACACTTAAAATAAATTCCAAAGAGGCTTGAACGTTTGAGAAAGTGCGTGTGTTCTCAGTGCGCGTGCCATGCATTGGTAGCCTAGTTACTCTGCTCGCTCCAACCAGACAGTAATCTAGAATCTTTGCCCCAACTTCCACTCGATTTACGAATTCTGATCAAAGTAATTTTTAAATAGCCTATCATGATATACATTAACAGGTTTCTTTATGTGCCTTTTTATTTGGGAGACTTTGCAACTAACGTCTGTCTGCTAAAACACTTTGATTACCAGCTATTACCACGTTATAGTACAAGATCTGGTTAAGCCATAACCAGCGCGCGTACGGCTTAATTTTTTTTTTTTTTTTAGTTTTTAAATTTTTTTTTCAGAGACGGTATATTTTTCTTTCCGGTACAGCCAAATTTTTTAGTAGTACGCCGGACCAGCCAGGACCGGCTTACTTTCACCCCTGATCACCATGCCCTGCAACTGCAGCAAGACTCTCTGGTTATGCTTAATGTGCCCTATTTATATGACATTCAGTACGCGTAGCTTTAATAGGATTAGGCGAAGGTAGGTCGCAACTTAAGCGATGGTCGATCTTTATTGGTTGAAGAAGGTCGCACCTTAATCCTCTTTAGAATCCAATCGTGCCCATGGGAAGAATAGGGAGTGTACGGGTCTAGGGAAGGTCTGGGACAGGTTGCGCGGCTTGATCGCAAAAGAGTGAAGCTAGATCACACGGATTGAGTGAGTGCCGAGGACGGGCCGAGCAGCACAACCATGCGCGCAATCAGTTCTTGCTTGAGAAGACTGAGCATCGCTCATCCCCGTTCTAGCCTCGATTGTCTCTCAACCAATGCGTCCTTTCCTCGACCTTGTTTGCTCTTTCAATGCTCTCTGTGCGACTTTTAGGTCAAGGCTCAGTTTTTTGACATGTCAAAAAACTGAGCTACGATCTCTTTGTCGGGGAGACCATTCCTTGACCACGTACAACCACAGAAGACCAAGGCGTGACCAACCTTCGGTCAACTGTCAATTGCGTATAACCTGCGGCGACCAAGCCACGCTCTGAGATCGCAGCTCGGTCTTCTGGGAAGATTTCTCGGTGAAATGACCCCCTTACTCTCGCCACAGGATCTCCAGCAAGATGTTTTTCCTCCCTGGGAAATCTTTTGAGCTGGAACTCTTAAAAAAAAAAAAAAACCTAACTATACTCTTCCACCCAAATTCTCTCCAAGACCGAGCAGATGTACTTTTCCATTGTTGTAAAATTATTTTTTCCCACGTCTCCAGCTCCATCACGATGTTACATTCCTTCTCCCATCTCTCCTTTATATATGTAGTATCCTCCCCTTCCAATTCTTGTAATAACTTCTATATCTTTGATGTATTTCCACGGCCAGGGTCTGACCTGTAGCCAAGTAGAAATATCTTCACTATCCCCAAATTAATTTGTCGCATCTCTTCCTTTCTCATTATTTTCTCTAAGTAATGTCTAAGTTGCAAAAATCTATAAAAATCCTGACTGGTTAAATTGAATCAATTTTTAAGATTTTGGAATTGTAGCAGTGTGCCCCCCCTCATAGAGGTCACTGTGTTTTTTGTTAACCCTTTATTGGCCCACTGTTTAAACCTTGCGTCCATTCTGTTTTTGGTAAGAAATCTGAGTCCTATCCTATCCATCTCATGATCCAATATGGTTCTTTGGCCTTGTTTTCACTGACTACCCTGTGCCAAATCTTAAGTGATATTTTTATCCATGGATTTGTGTCTTTTAGGCAAGTAACCAACCCACTGTCCCCTATAATTGCTTGTAACGGAATATCACTGGATAGCTGACATTCTATCCCTTTCCACTTGGCTTTATAGGAAGGATTACAAATGTTAACCAAAATTTTTATCTGCACCGCTTGGTAATAATTTTTAATATTCGGGAGGGAGAGGCCTCCTTTGTCTTTTGTTAGTTGAAGAGTCTTGTAGCGGATTCTTGGCCTCTTTCCCTGCCAAATGAATCGTGATATTAATTTGTCTAATTCTTGAAATGTTCCCTTTGGAAGTTCTGTCGGTATATTTTGGAACAGATATAACCGTCTGGGTAACGCATTCAGTTTTATTGCTTCCACCCTCTGTCCTAATCCTAAAAAGGGCACTAGATTCCATCTCGTAAAATCAGATTTAATTTTGGAAAGTAGGGGGTCCTAGTTCCCTGATATAATCCTGTTCAGGTCTTTTGGAATATTCACACCTAAGTATTTAATTGATTTTGATTCCCAACTCACTTTAAATTCCTCTCTAATCAATTGGCTAGGAGAATAATTAAATGTCAGGATTTGGGATTTGTGGGTGTTTAGTTTGTAGCCTGATAATAGACCGTATTCCCTCAGGGTTGCGAGCAATTCTGGAAGGGAAGTGGATGGATGTCCCAAGTATATCAAGAAATCATCTGCGAACAGGACAATTTTATGTTCTTCTTGTGACACCATGATCCCCTTTATCTTCTCATTCTGTTTTATCCACTGACTCAGGGGCTCTATAAAGATGGCGAATAAGAGCGGAGAGACAGGACAGCCCTGTCGGCATCCCCTTTCCAAATCAAAATTATTTGATGATCCTCCATTAATGCGAATTTTGGCTGTTGGTTTATAGTGTAAAGCTCGTATTGTCCTAAGGAAATCATCGTGGAACTGGACTTTCTCTAGTATCTTGTATAAGGGAGACCAATCAACAGAGTCGAATGCCTTCTCTGCATCTAACCCTAACAAGACAGCCTCTAAAATTGTTATTGTTTAAATGGTTAATTACATGCAATGTCCTCCTAATGTTGTCCTGTGTTTGCCTCTGTCTAATGAAACCTCTTTGATCCAACTGTCAAGTGTATGTGAGCATCATGGGTTTCCCACACTTGAAAGGGAAGGACTCGGACACAGGATTCCACTCGTCTTGTATTTTATTGGTTTTCAGTGGAGCTGACGTTATAGTAGAATTGTGGTAGTAGTAAAATATAGTAGTTTTTCCAGAAGAAAAGGTGGAAGTAGAATCAGAAGTAGGAGCTGAAGCTAGAAGGTGAAAAACCTTTAAACATACAAACATAAAATAAACGTATGAATAAATGCTTGTTTTTCTATAACAAAGCCCAAGTTAATTAGGCAACAATATATAAATATTTATGTATAAGGTAAGTTAAGTATGTTTTAACCATTTTTAATCGTTCAGGCAATATGTTACCGAACAAACATAAATGAACAAAACCAGTTCTAAACTAAGAATTATTTACTTCTAACCATTAGCCCTTTAACAGGCAGTTTGTGCACTTTAACTGAAGATATTTTACTGCACGCCACTGAGAAAGAAAACTGATGAAATTAAACTAATGTAATGAAACGAAGGACACGTTAGCAACTACCAGCAAGCTATAAGAAACAAACATTTCTCATGCCCACGGATTACTGCGAGCGCAGCGTTTGCATATAAAAAAGTTCAGTGGGTTTACCGGTAGCCTTTTTCGTCCTTTTTTCCCCTATGTGCTGTAAAGTTTGTTAGTAGCGAATTCTCTTTGCAACTGCTGCGCTGCTGCTTCGTTACAAACTGAATGTCAATTCTGCCTATCGTTCTAGAACGACTGCTGCCCTGCTAACTAGCATTGTGATTGGTTGCCTGTTCAGCGCAGCGTGCTGTCAAGCCGTGCGCTGGCAGCGTAGCACTGCGATTCAGCGTAGCAGGGAGTGGCGGAGGCAGCTGTCAATCATGTGAGCCTGCGTTCAGACACTCCTTGCGGCAGGTCGCCGCGACACCAACTGTATAATATCTGGGAGTATTGTTTCTAAACGTTTTGCTAGAATTGATGTGAAGAGTTTATAATTCTGATTCAACAGACTAATTGGGCAGTAATTGGAGCAATCTGTCCTATCTTTCCCCTCCTTTGGTATAACAGTTATGATCATTTCTCTCCAAGATGGAGGGATCTCTCCTTTCTTAAGGACCCAATTGAATGTTCTCAGTAACAATGGCGATAGAGAATCACTAAAAGTCTTCTACCACTCCGCTGTAAATCCATCGGAACCTGGAGACTTATCAGGCTTGAGTCTAGAGATTGCCTTTTGCAGTTCCCCTATAGTCACATTGGCCAATAGGACTTTATTCTGGTCTTCTGTAATTGTTGGGAGGTTAAGTGATGCAAGCAGAGATTCAGGTGATTTGTCCCCCTTATGGGCCATCCGGGCATACAGGCTTTTGTAGTATCTTTCAAAACAACTATGAATGTCCTGAAAGTCATATTTCATTTGTTTAGTTATTGGGTCTTTAATTTTATGTACTACTCTCTCTGCTTGTTTTCTTAATCTGTATGCCAAGATTTTAGCTGATTTACTACCTACTTCATAATAACTTTGTTTCAGAAAGGTTAGTTTCTTCTGAATGTCTGCCTCATAGATTTATTTTCTCTGATTTTTAATTCCCCTAATTTTCTGAGTAATGTCCAACTGGGTATCTTTTTTTTTTTTCTTCTAATTTTCCTAACTCTTTTTTTTTTTCAAGTTTATCCATTTTTTCCTGCCTGAGCCTCTTTTGTAATGCCAATTTCGCAATGATTTTCCCTCTCAAAACAGCCTTGCCTGCATCCCATACCATAAGTGGGGACACTTCCCCATTATCGTTTTCTGACAGGTATAACTGAATTTCCTCTTGAAGTTCCTCCTTTATTTTGCCCTCAAGTGCATTTAAGTTAAGCCTCCAGGAGAAAGTATTTTTGCTATTTTTTAGATTTAAATCTAGCTAAACCGGACTGTGGTCCGACAAGTCCATTATTCCAATTTTGCATGACCTTACCAAACCAATATCTTTACTGTACATAAAAAAAAATCAATCCTTGAGTAAGTTTTGTGTGGTGAGGAATAAAAAGTATAGTCTCTAGTTGTAGGATTGAACTCCCTCCATACATCACAAATACCCATCTCTCTCATCATCCTTCTCACCTTTTTGCCTACTGCGTTATTCTGAGTCTGGGTTAATCTTGACACATCCCACTTTGGATTCAGTCTCAGATTAAAGTCACCACCACAAATCACCATTCCCTGGGCTTTTGTAATCATTAGATCAAAAAGGTGTCACGTCGCACCTGGAGGTGCATATACATTTAAGAGAGTGACTTCTGATCCTTCTACTTTTCCTACAACCATATTGTACCTTCCTTCCTTGTCTGTGATTTCTGTTATCTTTTCAAAAATGACCCTTGTTGATCTCAGTGTTGCCACCCCCCTTCTGTGTCCCGTTTTATAGGACGCTGAGTAAACCTGATTAATGCCCTGCCTTTTAAGTTTAGCATGCTCGGAGTCAGTTAAGTGGGTCTCTTGCAGAAATATTACATCTACCTTGTCTTTTTTCATTTTGCCCAGAATTTTACTTCTTTTTACCGGGTTAAGTATACCCTTCACATTATAAGAAGCCAACCTAAGTGGAACTTTATAGCTTTCCATTGTAGATCCAAGTACTGCCTTTAATCCTAATGCCCCCCCTCCACTCAAAATCTGTAAAAACATAAACACAATAAAGAACAGGAATAGAACAGTCCCATGAAAACATGAACTTGGTACATTTTACCAATGTCTCAGGTTGAACTTACTGTTTTGAGGTCTTGTTTGTAACCCTGAAGGACCCGAGATCTTTTGCCGGCTCGGAGGGAAAGCCTCTATACATCCTTAGGTGTGGAGGGCCTTCCTTAAAGTTTTCAAAGTGCTCCATGCTTTTAGCTTAGTCAGACCTTCCCCGATCAGACAAATTATATTATTAATGTCATTAACGTAGCCCAAACGCCTTCCGTAGTGGTGGTTTATTAATAGTTTGTTCCACAGTCATTACTATTATGCCTCCTTACCGTGGAGAATCCGCACCAAGACAAAACAAGTTCACTGGTCAGCCCGTCTGAAAACGTCCAGTCTCCTTTTGAAATCATCCCGCTGCGCCTCTGGCTGCTGCTGTCCTCCTCTCGGGGACCGGATTTTGTGCCACATCAGATTCTTAATTCTGTCAGCCCAGCTCGTCGGTGGTTTGTATACCGTCACGGACAGACCTCTCTTCACCATGTCCTTGGTAGCCTCCTCTGCCGAGTTGTAGAGGCATGTCTCTCCCTCGTAAAACTCGTAAAATGTTATCATCTATGTGGAGTTGTTCTCCGACCCTTCCTCTATGCTGTGTATTCTTATATTCTCCCGTCTTGTTCTTCCCTTTTGATCCGTTAGCTTATCTTCCAGTTTAGCCTGTAGCTTTAGTAGTTCCCTTGTAGCCTCCTCCAGCCCCTGCACTCTTTCCTCTGTCTCTGAAATTTGCATTTCAGCCTCGTCGACTCTACTGTTATGCCGCTTTTCCACTACAAACGCGGCTGAGCCGTGCCGTGCCGAGTCGAGCTGAGTCGGGCTGAGCGGGGCTGTTGGAGTTGCATTTCGACTACAACCGCGCTGAACCGTGCTGGCTGGAAGTGGGTGGACACATTGGGTGGAGTTAGCGAAAGTGGGTGGACGTCATGTGATGTCGTTAAGCAGCGCAAACAGTGACATCAGTGACAGTGGCGGAACAAGTCAGAGCCGGGCCGGGGGCGGGGCAAATGACCGGGCCCTTTATTAAAGCTTATCATAACATCATTTTAGGCTACAAAATGTCCGCAACTGCGGTGTTTACCAATTTCAACACTACCGGGTGCAACTATGTTATTTAGTACATCAAGTCCTTCAAACGAACATGTAACTCAGAAACAAAAAACATTAGGATACTGTACATGGCTCATAATAAAACATCAATAGCCTATACTGCGCGCATTATTTGAAGGGCATACAACGAGCCTTGCGCTCCGCGAACTCGTCCACGATGCTCTGTATGTCACTGATTCAGTGAGCTTTTAAGCGGTAGTCTCACGACCCGAATAGTAAACAATAAACATGGAGGACATGGAGTCGTTAGTGTTGCTGGTCTTGGTGCTGTGGCTTGTTGTCACCGACAACGCGGACAGATACTGGCAAGAGCGTATAGATGAGGCGAGGCGCATAAGGCTTCAGAAATTCTCGTAATTCATAATTATTCTCCTTCCGGGTTTGCGGTGTTTACAGATCCCAGCGCGCTCGCGGGGCGTGTGTGGGCATGTGAGGACACTCCTCCTCACCAATCAGCGCGCAGGGGAGTGTCTGCTCACGCCCCCAGCCTCACTCGGCTCGCTTTGGCTCGCTTCAGCCCCACTCCAAAACGGTGCGAGTTTTAGGGGCTAAGCAGGGCTGAAACGAGCTGAGTCGTGCTGGTTTTTGGTAGTCGAAACGCGAGCCGTGTCGGGCTGAAGTGAGCTGAAGCGAGCTGAAGTGAGCTGAAAAAGGGTAGTGGAAAAGGGCCATTAGTTACCTTAATGTCCTCTCGTATTTCTCGGAGAGTGTCTGCATTTTCCTGCCGCAACTCTCTTAGTTCTTG
The DNA here is from genome assembly GCF_027579695.1 of Neoarius graeffei. Taxonomy (NCBI): domain Eukaryota; kingdom Metazoa; phylum Chordata; class Actinopteri; order Siluriformes; family Ariidae; genus Neoarius; species Neoarius graeffei. The sequence continues at coordinate 3,062,632 of NC_083592.1, read as the reverse complement.
CAGTATCATTTGCAGGCTAGCCATGTCCGCATTCACCTGTAGCTCCCCCGTGTCAGGATGGCTAGCTGTGTCGTCTTCGACCGACTCTTCCTCAGTGGATTGAGTCCTTTCCTTCGCCTGTGGTGTTTTTTTGTTTGTTTTTTTTGGTTTGGGCATATTGTAAATGCCTCTTTAACTTCTTCTGCTAATGCTTAACAATCGTTCGAATAAATATGGCGTGTTTCTTGATGATGGGGAGCTCAGATATTATGCTGCCTACCTCATGGCTGCTCAACCGGAAGTCCCAGATATTTCTATCTTATTGATGTTATTGCAACACAAGCAAGTAAAAACACTTTCTCTCATATTGCTTATAAATGAATTTCATATTTGTGTCTGTGTGTCTCTGCAGTTCGTCCCGAGGCATCAGTGTTCCACAAACACTCTCCTTCTCCAGAGGTGGTGTGTCACGCTACAGGTTTCTTCCCCAAAGCAGTGACAATCACCTGGCAGAAGGACGGAGAGGACCTGACTGAGGACGTGAAGCTCACAGAGACGTTACCCAACCAGGATGGAAGCTTCCAGAAGAGGAGCATTCTGAAAGTCCCAGCTGAGGAGCTGCAGAAACACAAATACACCTGCGTGATTCAGCACAGCAGCTTGGAGATGGAGTTAGAGCGAGAAGTACCGAAAGGTCCGAATAAAACTCCAGATTTACAGAGTGAAAGCTGATTTACTGCTGCAGCAGAGAATAAAGACTCTGTGTTCATTTATCAGATGGAGGGCAGATTGGAGTCATCATTGGTGTCGTCGTGGCCGTCGTCGCTCTCGTCGCTGTTGTCGCTGGTGTTGTCTTCATGAAGAAGAGGAACTCTGGTGAGAGGAGGAAGGAGGCAGATGTGAAGTTTTCAGAGAACAGATTTACACTTTCTCATTCTGAGAGGATTTGATGAATATTTTGCATATTTTTAATCTTCATTAATAAATTAGACGAGACAATAAACTGATATGAACTCATTATCTCATGAAGCCAAACACAGCACTGAGATTTTATAATAACTGTCTGTCCATCATCTGTGTTTCAGGATTCAAACCTGTTCCCCCCAAACCCTGTAAGTGAACCTTTATGATCCATAAATGATGTTTAAAACCACTACATTATTTATTAGCAGTATTTAGTTCACTTTGTGACGGATTTGAATGTTTTACAGCCTCTGAAGGAGATTCTTCCTCCAACAACTCTTAAACTGTGTCTGTGTGTCTTCCTGCTGGAGTGAGAGAGTAAGACATGATGATGTTTACAGTGTAATATGGAATAAAAATTTGTGTGGAGTGAAAATCCAGCAGAAAAGCCTGAGCTCACATTAAATCTCAGATCAGAGCTGATCCTGTTTCTGTCTGTGTGTTTTTCTAGGAGAGAGGAGGAGATGGAGATGAGGAACACACACACACACACACACACACACGTTACTCCAGTGGGTAATCTGCTCACAAACACAAGAACCAGGACTTGTATATAGGATGTTAATGTTATAATTTTCTCTTTGTATTTCGATGGACGGCTTTTTATTGTGAATCTGTTATTGCTGTAAAATGGGATTATTAGATTGTTCGGGTTTTTTCGGTGTAAATTCTCATAATTTGTGTTTGGGTTAGATGTGAGTGTGTATGAGCTTCTTTCCTCTGTTCATTTATCCCCTGATTTACTGCAGAATTTAATCCCGTCATAACGTCAGGACACGACAGGTTTGATTTCCGTCTTTGACCTTTTAATCCAGTGCGATTTTCCTCAGCAGCTGTTTGTGGAGCTGATTTGTGCGTCTCAGACAGGAAGTGTGTGAAGCTTCAGATGTGATGCGTGTTGAACAGATTTGACTAAAGTGTAAAAGATGAGGAGTGACGCAGCAGAAGCAGGAGTTCATGCTGGATGATCAGCGCTCAAAGCTTTTATTTTCTCCACAAGTGGAAAACACAAAGCAGCTAAATGACATGGCACTGATTCCATTATTGATTATTTAACTCCATTTAAAGCAAAAAACAATCCGTTCAACACGCTGACGCATCTGTACGACCCACATCTCTCCCACAATCCCTCTGTTCTGTCTGTGGAACTCTGAGTGAATAATAAAGTGTATTTTCTTCACTCTGAGCGCTGAGTTTTACTTATAACTCTCTTCTTTTAAAGCCCGTGATCTCAGTGTCCGTTCTGTATTTACTCTCGTCATCTCCACACATCAGACTGCTGGAGAAATTTAGCCTCTAATTCCGCCACATTCAGTGGTTTGTGTTTCTTTCCTGTTTAAATGTGTTTAGTCTGAGATGCAAATTAACAGGCAAAAGACAAAACCGAAATAATATGAAGCTCCTCCTCTTACAGCAGCGAGATAAAAGAATCCTAAAGAAATGGTTGTGTATGACGTAGGTTACTTTGTGGGTGTGGTTTCTCACCTAAACAGGTGTAAAGGTCTCACCGTGTTCACGGGGAGGAGGGAAGTTTTCAGGCTCAAATCAATGATTAGATTTCTTCTAATTGTTCTGTGCAGCTTTTGGATGTAAGAATGAGCACCGACTTCACACCAGAGAACAGTCCTGATCCCCAGCTCCTAATGTACAGGGTGCTACAGGGGGATTTAATGAGGGACTAAACTCAAACACGAGAACCACGACTACATAGAGGATGTTAATGTTCTCAAGTGAAAAGTAACACAAAATAAAAGAAGTAAAACTGTGTAAAATTAACACAAACGTAAGTGGCATCACAAATAAATCGTATTTAAAAAAAAAAAGTTGGAAAGGGTTTCCCCCTCAATTCCTTGTTTTTGTTTGCATCATCTAAATACAATTGCAGGTTCTTTAAATGTACTTTTTATATAATTGATAAAGTCCAACATTAAAAAGTCCAGATGTATTGTTTTCAAGATTTTTTTTTTAATCTCAACAAAGCAAATTCACAACTAATAACACAAGATTTGTAGATAAACAGTCTTGTTATTTTCCAAGAGTAAATAAATTTAACTTATGTTTTCAGAAACCAAAGATTTAGAATTCCACTGAAGAACATATTCAGTCTGTTTGTTTCAGACAATTTAAAAAGAAACTCAAAGAGGAACTTCTTAAAGCATATTAAAATCATTTATTGTGCCCTCTTTGGCTTGCTCTTGGAATAATCCATCCGTTTCCTGTGTTTTCAGGATTTGGTATTTATTCTCTGATATTATTTGTGTATTATTGTGTGTATTGTGGGTGTTGTACTCCTTCGACCTGCCAATTACTGAATATGATTTTTTTCCCTCCTCATACCCTGACTCTCTGACTCTTAGCTTTTTAGTTCAATGTTGTATTTATATTGGAGGGATGCAGTAAAACAGTGTGATCTTTGGGGGATGAGGGTGGGGGTCCTATTTAACTCATTATAACTGAAATATAGTTGTTAGACTTCTCCTCACTTCATCCTGTGTGTTGCGCTGTTGTAGTCCGATGTTGGAGATGGGCGAGTCCTTTTCGAGCTCTCACCTGTGTAAATGAAATAATTCTCCATTCCAGCTTTTCTCCCCTCACTGGCTGTGTCTCATTACACTCATCCTCACTTCAGTAGAAGGTCTGCTGGCTCAGATGTTTGAGGTGTTTAAGAAGCAGTTTTGCTCTCCCCTCCCAGTCCACACTGTGATTCAGGTGTAGTTTTACCTGCTGGAAACCAGTCACAGTGACAGGAACATCACTATACTGCAGTTAGTTCTGGCCCACTCTCTGACTGGAGAAGTTCTGTTGAAGAGTGTTGATATTCAGGAGAACAGCACTGGGATATTTGACTGTGTATCACTCTGCTTGTGTGTGTTTACTGTGTTAAATTACAATTCTAGCAAGACTTCATTACACTGAAGCTATTAGTACTAGAGCTGGAATGGCATGCTGACCATCTCTCTCTCTCTCTCTCTCTCTCTCTCTCATATTACAGTGGTGCTTGAAAGTTTGTGAACCCTTTAGAATTTTCTATATTTCTGCATAAATATGACTTAAACTATCAGATTTTCACACAAGTCCTAAAAGTAGATAAAGAGAACCCAGTTAAACAAATGAGACAAATATTATACTTGGTCATTTATTTATTGAGGAAAATGATCCAATATTACATATGTGAGTGGCAAAAGTATGTGAACTTCTAGGATTAGCTGTTAATTTGAAGGTGAAATTAGAGTCAGGTGTTTTCAATCAATGGGATGACAATCAGGTGTGAGTGGGCACCCTGTTTTATTTAAAGAACAGGGATCTATCAAAGTCTGATCTTCACAACACATGTTTGTGGAAGTGTATCATGGTGTGAACAAAGGAGATTTCTGAGGACCTCAGAAAAAGCGTTGTTGATGCTCATCAGGCTGGAAAAGGTTACAAAACCATCTCTAAAGAGTTTGGACTCCACCAATCCACAGTCAGACAGATTGTGTACAAATGGAGGAAATTCAAGACCATTGTTACCCTCCCCAGGAGTGGTCGACCAACAAAGATCACTCCAAGAGCAAGGCGTGTAATAGTCGGGGAGGTCACAAAGGACCCCAGGGTAACTTCTAAGCAACTGAAGGCCTCTATCACATTGGCTAACATTAATGTTCAAGAGTCCACCATCAGCCCTGTGATGACCTGGCGACTTGTCCAGGGTGTACCCCGCCTTTCGCCCGTAGTCAGCTGGGATAGGCTCCAGCTTGCCTGCAACCCTGTAGGACAGGATAAAGTGGCTAGAGATAATGAGATGAGATGAGATGAGATGAGAGTCCACCATCAGGAGAACACTGAACAGCAATAGTGTACATGGCAGGGTTGCAAGGAGAAAGCCACTGCTCTCCAAAAAGAACATTGCTGCTTGTCTGCAGTTTGCTAAAGATCATGTGGACAAGCCAGAAGGCTATTGGAAAAATGTTTTGTGGACGGATGAGACCAAAATAGAACTTTTTGATTAAAATGAGAAGCGTTATGTTTGGAGAAAGGAAAACACTGCATTCCAGCATAAGAACCTTATCCCATCTGTGAAACATGGTGGTGGTAGTATCATGGTTTGGGCCTGTTTTGCTGCATCTGGGCCAGGACGGCTTGCCATCATTGATGGAACAATGAATTCTGAATTTTACCAGCGAATTCTAAAGGAAAATGTCAGGACATCTGTCCATGAACTGAATCTCAAGAGAAGGTGGGTCACGCAGCAAGACAACGACCCTAAGCACACAAGTCGTTCTACCAAAGAATGATTAAAGAAGAATAAAGTTAATGTTTTGGAATGGCCAAGTCAAAGTCCTGACCTTAATCCAATCGAAATGTTGTGGAAGGACCTGAAGCGAGCAGTTCATGTAAGGAAACCCACCAACATCCCAGAGTTGAAGCTGTTCTGTACGGAGGAATGAGCTAAAATTCCTCCAAGCCGGTGTGCAGGACTGATCAACAGTTACCGCAAATGTTTAGTTGCAGTTATTGCTGCACAAGGGGGTCACACCAGATACTGAAAGCAAAGGTTCATATATTTTTGCCACTCACAGATCTGTAATATTGGATCATTTTCCTCAATAAATAAATGACCAAGTATAATATTTTTGTCTCATTTGTTTAACTGGGTTCTCTTTATCTACTTTTAGGACTTGTGTGAAAATCTGATGATGTTTTAGGTCATATTTATGCAGAAATATAGAAAATTCTAAAGGGTTCACAAACTTTCAAGCACAACTGGACTGTTCTGATGAATCTCTCACCATTCAGACATGCCCTCCTCCACAAACAAGGGAGAACTTAAAACAGTCCTTGGAATGATTATATACTGTACCTCACCAGGTTCACCCCGAGTCCTGTCCAGAATCAGTGTGTCACTACAGCCACCAGTGAGTGTAAATGAGTGGATGGAGTACCTGAGGACCTCCAGGGGCTGGCTTCAATTTGTAACTCCGCCCATTCTCATGTTAATGAATGGAGACTGAGCAAAACTTACATGTTAAGTTACATCTCATGTACCTGCCCCCATCCTCTTTGACTACAGCCCCAGCAAAGAACTTCACTTACTGGTAGATGTGTTGAAGAGTGGCCTGGGTGCAGGTGTCCAAGAGGTTAGGCCAATAGCTGAAGAAAACTGTGCTCATTTGAGTATAAATATTTCCATGCTTTTCTGTATAGCAGAAAGATCATGGGTTCGAGAGCCACTTGCAGCAACATCTCTCCACTGAGAGACAGTACACTGGAGTAAAAATTAAATAACGAGCTCACAGTGCAGAGTTTTAACTTTAATGTGAGGGGGTGAGGAATTACAGTACAGCACATTTAATATTTGCTCCCACCCTGTTTAAGGGATCGAAAGTACTTGAACAAACTAACACTCATCAATCAAATTGTATTTTTGTTCAATATTTATTTGCAAATTCTTCTTAGTCAATGACTGCCTGAAGTTTGGGACCCATAAACATCACTGTAGTGTATAGATACACACACAACAAAAAAAAATTTATTCTATGTTTGTTTTTTAAAAAATGGTATTTTATGTTGACCTCTGAACCTTACACTGGATTGGCTCTGTTACTGCTATATATGTAAGAGCGCGAGGGAGCCCACGCGCAGACCTAGAGGTGAGCTGGAAAATGCAGCACGTTTGTTCATCTCAGCTAATATAGCAATGATACCTTGGTTAGCAAAATAAAGAAAAGAGGAATACTAAAGAACCGTTGGAGTATTTGCATTGATTTTAGGTAGCTACACGGCAAGTTTTGGCGACGAGGATGGGATACCTCAACTTTTTTTTATGTGCAGCAGGTTGCTCCTGTTTTGACCAGGTAACTTTAGCTAACTTTTGGAAGATGCTAGCAGTCAACGACAACCGTATGTCATGGCACTGTATAGCAATGATACTGGACTGCAATTCAATGAAACAGCAGAGAACTTCGACAACTATGAAGAAAGACTCATGCAATTTTTGGCTGCCAACAAGATTGAGGAAGACCGTCAAAAAGCCGTATTTTTGTCCATGGTCGGACCAAAGACTTTTGCCTTGTTGAAAGACTTGATATCACCGAAACCGTTTAGTGAAGTGACTCTTGCGAGTTTATTAAAATCATTAAGGCAATTTTACATGCCAAAGAAAAATGTACTGGCTGAAAGATTCACTTTTAGAAGCCGCCAACAGCAGTCAGGTGAGACTTTTGCTGACTACATTGCTAGTTTGAAAGGATTAGCATCTACATGCGATTTCGGCATGAGCCTGGAGGAGCAGCATGTGTGGATCAGTGCATGTGTGGAACATCCAACAACGATCTGAGTCGAAAGCTGCTGAATGGCCTCATTGGCGATGGACTGACATGGCAAAAGATGGTTGAAATAATGAATAACTTTGATTGCACAAATGCTGGACTGGAGAGTATGCAGAATGGGCAATCGTCAGTGCACCTGCAAGCAGACCACATCGGAGTGAGGAGATCGTGAGAGTCCAGGGCTGCACGAACCCTGGAGAAGGCTAACGACCACAACCAGGACTGTTATCGATGCCTAGAAAAAGGACACGGACCAGGGAGCTGCCGTTTCAAAGAGTTCCAGTGTTGCGGATGTGGAAAGAAGGGACATCTGGAACGTGCCTGCTGAAGCAAGCACACTGACCCCGGGATGGAGCAGGAGAGGCGGCCTATGGGCTATTCGTCTGGATCAATACCCCCTGCCGAAAATGCAGGACTTGTTTTCTACTTTAGCAGGTGGAAAACACTTTACCAAACTTGATTTGACACAGGCATATACTCAGCTCGAACTGAATGAGAAAAGTAAGCCGTTTCTCACCATAAACACGCAGCGAGGTCTCTGTGTGTAACCGCTTGCCATACGGGGTCGCTAGCACGCCAGCTATTTTTCAACGCACAATGGATGAAGTCTTACAAGGGCTTGATGGGGTAGTATGCTACCTTGTTGATATTCTAATTACGGGAAAAGATACTAATGCCCATGTAGACAACTTGAAGTGCGTGTTACAGAGACTCGAATACCGTGGACTTAGGTTAAATAAAGGACCTCGGACATGTAATTGATGTTGAAGGTGTGCGCCCAATTAAAGAGAGAACTGAGGCTATTGACAAGGCACCAGTGCCTAAAAATGTGTCAGAATTGAGGTCTTTTCTGGCCATCCTCAATTACTATGGGAAATTTATACCGAACCTGGCCAGTGAAATTAAGCAAATGACTGAGCTGTTGCATAAAGAGTGGAACTGGTCTAAGAAATGCCAGGATACCTTTGAACGCACAAAAGCGCAGCTTGTAGCTGCACCAGTGTTAACACACTATGATCCGCAATCGCCTGTGATTTTGGCGTGCGATGCCTCACCTTACGGCATTGGTGCTGTGATTTCACATCAGTTTCCAAATGGCAGCAAGAAGCCCATAGCGTATGCATCACACACGCTCACTAAAACCGAAGTCAATTACTCTCAAATAGAAAAAGAGGCACTTAACATCATATTTGGTGTGTCAAAGTTTAATGACTATTTGTACGGACGTAAGTTTACTCTGCTGACTGACCACAAACTGTTACTTAAAAGGGACCAAAGACCGGCGTGCCTACATTGGTCGCAGCCAGACTGCAGAGGTGGTTGTTAATTCTAGCAGCTTATCAGTATAACATCCGCTACAAGCCGTCTTTGCAGCATGCAAATGCAGACGCCTTGTCGCGTCTACCGCTACAGACAGATGATCCAGATACAGAGTATAGCTCTGTGTGGCAGTTCGGAGCAGGTGGGTGGAGCACAGAGGACGGCAGGACAGAGATCAGGTTCCAATTTAGTATTTATTGTCACACTTTTCAGTATAACAGTTACTCAGACAGACACACACACACGACGGGTGTCTGTTCAGGGAAGAGCTCCTCTGCTCTCCCTCCTTATATAGGGCATGGTCACTGGGAAGACACACAAGCACAGGTTAATTGCTCTCAGGTGTAGTGATTCTGCCACTCACCTTCCCTGACTCCGCCCTCCTGTCACAGACCGGCGCTTGACCACGCACCCCGCTACCACATACCCCCACCGCCCGACTCAGGCCGGGCGGCCGTCCGGCCTGCAGCCGACTCCCCCCCCCGACGGGAGAGGAAGTCCGCCACAACCATCTGCGCCCCCGGCCTGTGGACCACCTTGAAATTAAAGGGTTGGAGTGCCAGATACCAACGGGTGATCCGCGCGTTGGCATTTTTCACGTGGTGGAGCCACTGGAGGGGCGCGTGGTCCGAACAGAGGGTGAAAGGGTGCCCCAGCAGGTAGTACCGGAGGGCGAGGACCGCCCACTTGATGGCCAGACACTCTTTCTCTATGGTGCTGTAGTGCCCCTCACGCACCGACAGCTTCCTGCTGATATACAGGACGGGGCGGTCCTCCCCCTCCACCTCCTGGGACAAAACCGCCCCCAGCCCTCTGTCCGACGCATCAGTCTGCAACATAAAGGGGAGAGAAAAGTCAGGGGAGTGTAGAAGTGGCCCCCCACACAGTGCAGCCTTTACCTCTGAAAAAGCCCGCTGGCATTGCTCCGTCCACTGGACCGGATCTGGTGCCCCCTTTTTAGTGAGATCAGTCAGCGGGCTGGTGACGTCCGAATAATTAGGTATAAACCTACGATAATAGCCAGCCAGCCCCAGGAACTGTCTCACCCCCTTTTTGGTCTTGGGCCTCGGGCAGGCCACAATTGCTGCGGTCTTGTTAATTTGGGGACGCACCTGCCCGTTGCCCAAGTGGAAGCCCAGATACCGTACTTCCACCCGCCCAATCGCACACTTCTTTGGGTTGGCTGTGAGACCCACTTGCCTCAGCGATCTAAGGACGGCCCTTAGGTGTTCCAAGTGCCTCGACCAGTCATTACTATATATGATGAGGTCATCAAGATAGGCGGCCGCATAGGTGGCGTGGGGGCGGAGGACCCGGTCCATCAGCCGCTGAAACGTAGCGGGCGCCCCAAACAGCCCAAACGGAAGTGTGACGAATTGGTGTAACCCAAACGCTGTGGAAAAGGCCGTTTTTTCTCGGGATAGTGGAGTCAAGGAGATCTGCCCTTTGTCAAATCCAGTGTCGAATAAAAGCGAGCCGTGCCTAGTCGATCGAGCAGCTCGTCAATACGAGGCATTGGGTACGCGTCAAATTTAGACACCGCGTTGACTTTTCTATAGTCCACACAGAACCGGACCGACCCGTCGGCCTTGGGTACCAAAACCACCGGGCTGCTCCAGTCACTGTGGGACTCCTCGACGATGCCCATTTCGAGCATGGTCTGAAGTTCTTCCTGAACCACCTTTTTTTTGTGTTCAGGTAGCCTGTAAGGGCAGCTACGCACTACCACCCCCGGGGGCGTCTCTATGTGGTGCTCTATGAGGTTAGTGCGACCGGGCAGGGGCGAGAACACATCCGAAAACTCGGTCTGCAACTGGGTGACCTCCGTGAGTTGGGTCGGAGAGAGGTGGTCTCCACAGGGGACCGGAGAGTTACGTGATGCCAATGTCCCTTTTTGAACCTCCGGCCCCAGCTCCGCCTTCTCCGGAACCACCGACACCAACGCCATGGGGACCTCCTCGTTCCAGAGTTTAAGCAGATTGAGGTGGTAAATCTGTAGCGCCCCACCCCTGTCCGTTCGCCTCACCTCATAGTTGACGTCCCCGACTCGCCGTGTGACCTCAAAGGGTCCTTGCCACTTGGCGATCAATTTGGAGCTCGACGTGGGCAACAGTACGAGTACTTTATCTCCCGGAGTGAACTCTCTAAGGCGCGTACCCTTGTTGTTCAGGCGGGCTTGCCATTCCTGGGCCTGCTGCAAATTCTCCTGAGTTAGGTGGGTGAGCGTGTGGAGTTTTGCGTGCAGGTCCATAACGTACTGAATTTCGTTTTTGTTTTGTGAAGGTCCCTCCTCCCAATTTTCCCGCAGCACATCTAGGATGCCGCGCGGCTTACGCCCATATAATAATTCAAATGGGGAGAACCCCGTGGAGGCTTGGGGGACCTCTCGCACTGAGAACAGCAAGGGCTCGAGCCACTTATCCCAGTTACGTGCGTCCTCACTTACGAATTTTTTAATAATATTTTTGAGGGTGCGGTTGAACCGTTCTACTAAACCATCCGTTTGTGGGTGATACACGCTGGTGCGGATCGGCTTAATCCCCAATAACCCATACAGTTTGCGCAGTGTCCGTGACATAAACGTAGTGCCTTGATCAGTCAGAATCTCTTTCGGGATTCCAACTCGGGAGATGACGCAGAAGAGCGCCTCTGCAATACTACGTGCTGAGATATTGCGCAGAGGCACTGCTTCCGGGTATCGCGTTGCATAGTCCACCAGAACTAATATAAAGCGGTACCCTCGTGCTGACCAATCTAATGGCCCCACGAGATCCATCTCAATTCTCTCAAACGGGGTCTCGATTAATGGAAGAGGGCGCAAAGGCGCTTTTGGAATGGCCGCTGGATTTACTAATTGGCATTCGCGGCATGCCGTACACCACCTACGAACATCGCCGCGAATCCCCGGCCAATAGAATCGGGCCATTATTTGGGCTAGTGTTTTATCCTGCCCTAAGTGTCCAGCCATGGGATTAAAGTGAGCCGCCTGGAATACCAATTCCCGGCGGCTCTTCAGAATTAAAAGCTGCGTGACTCGCTCTTTAGTTTGAGTGTCCTGCATCACTCGGTATAACCTATCCTTCATAATTGCGAAGTAGGGGAAGGACGGGGTGGCGTTCGGCTGGAGCGTTTGACCATCGATTACTCTCACTTGGTCAAACGCATGTCGCAGAGTCTCGTCTCGCGATTGTTCTAATGGGAAATCCGTAAGGGATTCCCCAATAGAGAGAGGAGGAGACGGCAGCTCCTCACTCTGACGCGGAGATGACGTAGACGGCTCTGTGACAGATGCTCCCACCAAAGTGACACCGGGACCTCCCCCTGTTAAATGGCAGGACCCACTCTTTATTAGGCGTGTCATTAAACACCGAAATCCCGGCCAATCAGTCCCCAAAATTAGAGAGTGGGTAAGGCGGGGATTAACCGCCGCCTTCACTATAAATTTTTCCCCTCTGAAAATAATGTGGACCGACACCAAAGGGTAGCGGTGAACATCTCCGTGCACACACAACACCTTCACCCCTTGTGCTCCCCCCAATGCCTCGTTTTGAACCAGGCTTTGGCGAATTGAGGTCTGATTACAACCAGGATCCACCAACGCCTGATATGTAGCCCCTTGGATACTCACCGGTATGTGATACGCTCCGGCCCGATCGAGGGCAGCCTCTGGCGCGTCGGGGATCCGAACCACTGCGCCCACTTCCATTGCCGTGCACTGCTGTTGAAGGTGGCCCGGCTCCCCGCAGCGCCAGCAAACCGGCCCGGGCTTTCCCTCTGCACCGGTGATCTGGGGCTCACTCACCTGAGGTGGGGGAGAGACAGACACAGAAGGGAGAAACGGGAGGGCACCGCAGGTGCGGCGGGCCGGCTGGGGTGGTGCCGGCCCCCGCCTCCGCGGAGGGGGAATGGGGAGAGGACGGGACACAGGAGGAGGGGGAGAGAGAGAGAGAGAGAGAGAGAGAGAGAAGATGCCATCTGCTGTCCTGCTGCCGGGACAACCGCCAAATGGTCCTCCGCCAGCTCGATGGCCTGATCCAGCGACGCCAGGCGGTGGCACCGGATCCACTCCGCAGTTCCTGCTGGCAAGCGAGCGACGAACTGTTCCAGCGCCACCTGGTCGAGGATTCCTTCGGCATCGCGGTTGTTGGTCCTCAGCCACCGCCAGCAGGCGTCCAGGAGCTGCTGGCCAAACGTGAACAGCCGGCCGACTTCCTCCAAGCGCAGCGCGCGGAAGCGCTGGCGCTGCTGTTCTGGAGTGCGCCCCACGCGCTGGAGGACGGCCCGGCGGAGGTCTGCGTAGGCCAGCCGGCGGTCGGCGGAGAGCTGTAGCGCGGCCAGCTGTGCTTCTCCCGTGAGCAGGGGGAGGAGGCGCGCCGCATGCTGCTCCATCGGCCACCCTGAGGCTTTGGCGACTTGCTCAAAGAGCGTGATGAACGCCTCAGGGTCGTCCTGTGGGCCCATCTTGGTGACGGTGAGGGGAGACGGGCCCGCGGTAGGAGCGCTGGTGGGCCCCGCCGACGCGAGGAGGTGCCGGAACGCCTGTCGATCTTCTTGTTGGGCCAACACCAGGGCCTCGAACCGCTCTTCTTGCTCCTTTCGGAGGGTGAGTAGCGCCTGGTGCTGGCTTTGCTGGGCCGTGGCGAGGGCGTGGACCAGTTCAGTGAACGGGGAGGACTCCATGGGGCTGTGAGGCTGCTGTGCTCCAGATCCCGGGTTTCGGCACCACTGTGGCAGTTCGGAGCAGGTGGGTGGAGCACAGAGGACAGCAGGACAGAGATCAGGTTCCAATTTAGTATTTATTGTCACACTTTTCAGTATAACAGTTACTCAGACAGACACACACACACGACGGGTGTCTGTTCAGGGAAGAGCTCCTCTGCTCTCTACTCTCCCTCCTTATATAGGGCACGGTCACTGGGAAGACATACAAACACGTTAATTGCTCTCAGGTGTAGTGATTCTGCCACTCACCTTCCCTGACTCCGCCCTCCTGTCACAGACCGGCGCTTGACCACGCCCCCGCTGCCACACTCTGTTTTTAGGATTTCTTTTCTGGATCAAGTTCCCGTCTCTTCACAAGAGATAGCCAGACAAACAAAGACTGATTCAATACTACAGAGAGTAAAGCACTTCACATTGAATGGCTGGCCAAAGCTTTTGACTGATGAAGAGTTAAGGTCATACTTTATTAGAAACACTGAGCTGACAGTTGAGTCTGACTGTGTGATATGGGGTTTTCGTGTGGTTATACCAGAAATGTTAAGGCCACAACTGTTACATGAATTGTATGAAAATCACCAGGGGATGGTTAAGATGAAGGCATTAGCCCGTAGTCACTTTTGGTGGCCAAACTTAGATTCAGACATAGAATCTCTTGTAAGTAACTGTCAGACATGCCAGTTAAATAGGAACCAACCTACTACAGCTCCTGTGCATAACTGGAGCTGGCCAAATTGACCTTGGCAGAGAATACACACGGATTTTGCACAGAAAGGAAGGTACAACTACCTAGTCGCCACTGACAGCTATTCACGCTGGCCAGAAATAGCTCTGATGAGTAGCACAACTGCAGAGAAGACCATAGAGGTTTTGAGGGGATATTTTGCCACTTGGGGTCTTCCAGATGAGCTTGCGTCTGATAATGGACCACAATTTGTGTCTGCTGAGTTTGAAACATTTCTGAGAAACAATGGTGTAAAGCACATTAAGAGTTCTCCATATCATCCAGCTTCTAATGGAGCTGCAGAGCGCCTAGTTCAAAATCTTAAAAGAGCTCTTGAAAAGGAACAGAATAGTGGCATGACATTGCAACACTGCATCCACAATTTTCTTTTCTGTTACAGAAGTACACCACAGTCCACGACAGGGAAAACACCTGCAGAGTTGTTTCTGAGACGTCAGTTCAAAACCAGATTGTCTCTCACAAAACCCAGTTTTACTGACTCAGTGCAACGGAAGCAGGATAGTCAGCAGTCAAAGCAAGCTGATAAACTCACACGGGTGAGACACTTCCTACTAGGGGTGTGCAAAAATATCGATACGGCGATATATCGCGATACTTTGTCTTCCGATTCAATATCGATACTCAAAATTTGAATATCGATATTTTTTCAAATAATAAATCATGTTTCAGACGGGTTGTAAATCCAGTACGACTTCCGCACCTCCGCTCCGCGAGGTGTTGCTGTGCCGCTCCCTCACTGCAAGGCACTCTTCATCTTCTCTTTTTTCCCCGGCGGTTGCAGTGAGGAAAAAAAAAGCCAAGCAAGCATGGCTGCTAACGTAAACCTAGAGACGCCGCCGAGCTTTAAGGCAGATGTTTGGAGGCACTTTGGATTCCAAAGGAAAGGAGAAAAAACAGTGAGCCGGACAAAGAGTATGCACTCTGCAAAACCTGTTTCGCTCCAATTAGATATTCAGGTAACACAACAAACTTGCGAACTTACTTAGCACAACACCACCCCGACATATTAGCTCAGCCGGAGCCACCAAAACCCGACCCGAAGCAAACTACACTGGACAGCGCCAAAGTCCTCCCGTCTACTTCAGTGATGTGTGACTTACTGTAACTGTGAACTTAATTTTGTCATTTAAGGCCAAAGGCAAGAAGCTGCACTTTATCTTGCATTTTCAATTTTAGTGTGTGTGAGACACTGCATTTTATTTTGAGTATTTACTCTAAGTTCAGAAGAAACATGATTCACTGAGGTTTCAGTTCAGTTTCAGTGTGTGGACACTGACCCACACTGCACTTTGTTTCATAATTGTGCTCAGGGAGACTAAGATGCCCACTGCACTTTTCAATGTGTTCCAGACAGTGTGTTGTTCCTGCAAAATAAGCACAAGTTAAATGTTCTCAGGTATATGTTCTCAAGTTTACAAAGAACAAATTGATATTAGTATTAGCACTGAAATGTATGTGCAGTCTGCAGTGCAAGTTTTAAGTTTTCATAAAACAATTTGATTCTGCTTGTTAAGCAGCACTGATGTGTCCATGCTTACAGAAAAGTTGATAATACTAGCACAGAAATGGGAATTTTCTGTATGTTGTAGTGAAGCAACTCTTGGTTTTGCCAGCAGTGGAATAGAGACAAATATATGTCTGGCAAGAGTGTGTAGTTATGCATGTGAAATGTAATTTTACAGTGGTCAATAAATTCTGATTTTCTTCAGTGACACAGATATCGTGATGTGGTTGAAATTTCTTGCAATATATCGATTATCGCAGAATCGCTGTACCGTGATATTATCGTTATCGTGGGCAAAATATCGCCATAGTATCGTATCATGAGGTATCTGGTGATACCCAGCCCTACTTCCTACCCAGACAAAAAGTTTTGGTTCAAAACCACAGGGGAGGGGAAGGTGGTAAGTGGGTACCTGGGACTATTGTAAAGGTACTAGGTCCTGTTACATACCTGGTGAAGGTGTATGGAAAGGTGTACAAGAGACACGTGAACCAGATGATTGACACTGACTTGGAGATGTGTAATGACAATGAAATGGAAATGTGCAATGATTTTGATGAGTTTACAGATCTATGTGTCATTCCAAATGTGTCACATGCATGTGTAGCTATGCCTGCAAGTGTTACAGAGTCCACTGCGAGGGGTGAACCTCAAGTTTCTAGATGGCGCTCCTATTTCAGTTTCAGAGGGTGTACAGAGGCCAAAGCGTCAGGTTAAGCTGCCTGAGAGATTAAATCTGTAAGAACCCAGTCTTATGAGATAATGTGGAAAAAAAGTAATGTTAAAGTGAATTTTTTTGTACTGGGTTCAGATTTCAGGGGAGGAGTGTAGTGTATAGATACACACATGACAAAAAAAGATGGTATTTTATGTTGACCTCTGAACCTTACACTAGATTGGCTCTGTTACTGCTATATGTGTAAGAGCTCAAGGGAGCCCGCGCGCAGACCTAGAGGTGAGCTGGAGAATGCAGCACGTTTGTTCATCTAAGCTAATATAGCAATGTTACCTTGGTTAGCAAAATAAAGAAAAGAGGAATACTAAAGAACCGTTGGAGTATTTGCATTGATTTTAGGTAGATACATGACAATCACCAAATGCTTGGTTTCTTCCCTGGTGATGATCTACCAGGACTTCACTGCAGCTGTCTTCACTTCCTGCTTGTTCCTGGGGTGTTCTTCCTTCAGGTTTCTTTCAGCAAGTCAAATTGATTTTGGAACTACTGTAGGTCATTGCTAGCCTGGGAAATCCCATGCTGCTTTGCACAATCGTTCCGATCTGAAAAGACAGCATGGAAACTATGGTCTAAAGCAGGGCTTTTCAAAGTGTGGGGCGCGCCCCCCCTGGGGGGCGCCAGAGTTCTTCAGGGGGGGCACAACGTGAGAGACAAAATGGATCGATTTTTAGTACCTAAAGCTACAGTGAGTGAGGAGATGAAGTCTGGGCCAAGCAAAAAAACAGAGCCTCCAGGATGTTGCGATTTGCAACTTCAGCGCAAATTCAACCAATCCCTGCGAATTCAGGGCGGTGTTGCAATTATATCCAATCACTGCAACTTTCCTGCAAATTTGACTAATCGTTGGCGTCGTCTTGAGGTGACATCGACAAACTACCTTCCGCCTTACTTCCGTGTGTTCAAGAGAAGCAGCATGCGCGCAGTGTTGCCAGATTGGGAGGTTTCAAGTGCATTTTGGCGGGTTTTGAACATATTTTGGACTGGAAAACGTCAACAGTATCTGGCAACACTGAAAGTGTGTTATGTTTTCAGTGAAGAACTGTGTGCACTTTATTTTTTTTTACTTAATACAAGAAATTAATGGATGCCAACATTTTTGCCAAAATGGTATTTTATTTTCCATTGTTTAGGCAGCTTCAGCATCATACTGTGAGATTCTGTTCAAATTGTTTTTTTCTTCTATGAAGCCTGAGCCATTTATTTTATTAGTTTATAATTATTGTTTAATTTAGTCTTCAGGAGAGACTGACTGCACACAGTACTAGTATTAATAGTTGTTTCTTATATGAAAGCTGAGGCATTTATATTATATTTTAAGGTAACTTCATGTTGTGCTGTGAGGTTCTCTGCACTTTAACTTTTGAACCAACAGGTGCATTTGGATAAGTAAAGCCTATTTTTCTGCATTTTGTAGTCCTGGTAATCTTTTATATTGGTAAAGTTGTTTATAGGACCATTTCTCAGTGTCTTTGTTTTTTTTTAATCAATAGTTTTTCAGTAATAACTTAATATTTAACATATCACTCAATTTTAATCACAAAAAGTGAAAATCGCAACAATTTCTCGCAACTTTCACTTCCTCCCGCAATGTAATCACACCAAAAACCTAAAAAAACACCGCAACTTTCATCGCAATTTTTTTTTGGAACCCCCCCCGCAACATCAGACATTTTAGCCCACAACAATCACAAAAAAAGCCCGCAAAATCCTGGGGGACTGGAAAAAGAAGGAAGTATGACCACGATTATTTAAAGTTTGGATTTTCATGGACTGGATCTGGGCCCTGTACTACGAAGCGGGTTTTCTGGCTTACCAGGGTAACTTCGAGAGTAACTTGATCACGTGCAGCGTAACTTCCCGATTAACCCATACTACGAAAGTTGGCTATGTTCAAACCGAGGTATGCTGCCATGGCAACTTACGCTGCATCTCAAACCTGCTTGTCTCAGGTTATGTTCTTGGTTAACCCGAGGTTTCCGATTAACCACACCCTTTTTAAACACCACCTCTCCACCGACATTTCCTCTAGAGACAATGCCAGCGTACCTGGATGACCCGTGTGATATCGGAGCGCAGATTAGAGATGGGATTTATGGCTCTTTGATGGGATCCGCATCTTTGGGATCCGTTCTTTGAAAAGAGCCGTTCAAAAGACTGGCTCATTTGGCTCTTTTTAAATATTTATTCAGTTTTAAGAAGACAGCCTCTAAAGAAGCCAGATCCCTCTGCTTAGACAGTCAGTACGTTTACATGCACGTCCAAATCGAGCTGCTGTTGGTAATCGAGCAAAGGGTCCCAGCAGGGGTGCCAGAGAAATCCAATCCTACATGCACAAGTGAAATCGGGCTATTGTGCAAGGTGCATTGTGCACCCGAGCCACACGTGGCGCTACACGCCCCATCGTGTTGGTACACTTCCGGTTGTCGTCATGAAGAAGAGCTTATAGTGTTGCCAGATACTGCTGACGTTTTCCAGCCCAAAACATGTTCAAATCCTCTAAAATGCACATAAAACCCCCAATCTGGCAACACTAGCAGTTCCGTGTTCAAGCTGTTAGACTTTTTTTTTTTAGACTATGGCTACAAACTGTCCGGCGCAGACCACTGTTTTGTAAGACAACTTATTTTGCACAATAATATTTTTCTAAAGTCCATTTTTTGCTTACAAAAAAATATTTTTTTTTGCTTACAATTTAACTTATGTCTTAATAAACACACAAAAAGTTCAATTGTTTTGTTTTTATTGACATTCTTCAGATGTTGGACATATATATATACACACACACACACACACACAAATACAATGACTTGTTTATGTACACAATTCACAGCTATGCAACAGCTGTACAGATGTATTTGGTGATACAGTAAGTGAGCTAAATTTTAACAGTGCAAACAATGCCACAAAAAGAAAAGATTCATGCCGTTGTCATGATTGGTTGTCATGCCGACCGAGGCTGTTGTGTTTCCCGCTTGTGGTCTCGTCACTCGTCACTTCCGGAAGTAGCTCGACAACTAGCTCGATAGGGTATACATGCACAAAGTAGCTCGGCAGAAATCGCATAAACTAGGTCGTGTAGCTCGATTCCGAGAAATCAAGTTCGGTTCAATTTCAGCCGAATTAAGGTGTATACATGGCATTTTGAACTTCGATTTCAGTCGAGCAACGGCAGAAATTCGATTCTCTCTATGTTTGTAAACGTAGTGACTGACTCTACAGATCTCTTATTTATTAGTGAGATGTGATGTTCCACAATTTATTTAGTCTCAATAACAATGACTTATTTTACTGTCAGAGATCAGCATGTGACTGTTCAGACAGTAAACATGTACAAAATTCAGTGTTCTTCAAACCCAGAGTTACACCGCCACCTAGTGTTCATGTTCACGAAGTACACTTTATCAGTTAATTACACTTTTATCACCTGAATCAGGTGTTCAAGAAGGGTTTATTTATTTATTTTATTTTATTTATTTTGTTTTAGTCAGATAAATGTGCTTTAGTTAAAATACTAGAGGAGTATCAGGATTGTATAAACAGGAACGTCTCTGATTTTTTTCAAAAGGTTTTGGTGATCCAATATATTTTAGTCATTCTACCGCAACGGGAAATTTGAGATGTGATGTTTAAAAAATAAATTACCCATCACACTGTTTTTTTTTTAAACTAATTTTATTTAATATCATGGTAAAACATTGATCACATACAATGTTGAACATTCCTTGACAACAAAAGCTCTTCTCACATTTTTAAGTGGCCAACCAGCCCCAGTTCTTGAGAAAGAAAGAATCCACAACCACAAACAAAGAGGTAAAATTAAATAGCTACACGGGGATAGATACCATCTTCAGAGTATTCTACATTTCAGTCAGATATCGAGCTACAGGTGCCCATCTCTGCAGAAAAATATCTTTTTTCATTTGCAATTGTGCAGTCATCTCTTCCATCATATATACCTGTTTCAGTCTATTAGTCCATTGTTCCACCTTGGGAGGTTGAGTTTGCAACCAAGAGATAGTTCTGATTTTCCTTGCAATTAATAATAATACCCTTAATGTTGGGTTCACCCAGAAAGAGACCCCGATTCCTTCGTGGGCCACCCTCGGCCGAGGACGAGAATGATCAGGTCGAGAGAAACAGACAATCAGAATCAGAGATTCACATGTCAGTTTATTCGCACAGTCACTTCGTCCTGTATATATATAAAAGCTATGAAATATACTGAAATATATTGAAATATACTATGGTAGTGATTTGGATCCCGTAATTAATGAATGCATTCCGTGATTAATGTTAGTTTTATAGTTTTAGATTAGTTTCATAATGACATTATAATTATAGTTAAGATCTTATGATTCTAAGGGTTTTTAATTTAAAAGCATTAACCTAATTTAGTTATGAGTTTAATCCTGTTAGTTGTTTAATTGTTCTCTCTCTCTTTCAGACATATTCTCATTGTTCTTGTGGTTAAGTTGTTCTTATTTTTAATGTTTATTTTCTTATAACATTCTTTGTTTTAGCATTGTTTTAGACATATTGTTATTTGTTATTTTGCTTATGTTGATGAAATCAAGATGTAATTTACTGACTTAACACACATTTATGTGTTAAGGAGTTATGTTAAATTATTAGATCCTTTCTGTGCAAACGTGTCTTTGACCTTATCTGAATGGACTCCGTAGACTAGACATTCTGTGTTTAGACATTCCATGCTGATATCTATCTGTACCTTACTGTCATCAGAAATATGTTTTTATATTATGATTGATTCAAGATCATTACACACTTCCACATAGACACACACCCATTACACACACACACACACATGAAGACAAAACATAAACACAGAAACACTATAAGACGTTTCCAAAGATGTTTTCATTTTGACGAAGTGACTGTGCGAATAAACTGACATGTGAATCTCTGATTCTGATTGTCTGTTTCTCTCGACCTGATCATTCTCGTCCTCGGCCGAGGGTGGCCCACGAAGGAATCGGGGTCTCTTTCTGGGTGAACCCAACAATTTGGTGTCAGAAGTGCGATACTGCCAACCAGGTGAGTAAATTATTTGAATTTTATAATTTGATTGGTTATTGATTGGTTGACCGCCTGGTTGGTAGTAATTTCAAAAATAGAGACCCGTAAATTCAGGTTGGTAATCCTCGTGTGGAGGCACGGGACGTAAGGAACCTCGTAGACTGAAGATTAGATTAGACACCTTTATTTATTTTAGACTCTTGTTTACGGGACGAGACGGGGCTAGTAGAGCCACGGGATTGGGCTGGTAAACCTCGTAATTTGTTTACGGGACGGTGAGCCTCGTGAAGACACTTCAAGGGGGAGAACTGTCACGAGAAGAGCGCGCTTTTAATCTTTGATTCCTTCGTGCAGCCACCATGGGGGGAAAAATTGTATTATAAAAATTGTATTATATTAATTGTATTATTGTATTAAGGTACCCGGACCCCGAGAAAAAAACCCACGGGATTGGATGTGGTTTAGCATTCTACACAGATTCTAGACAATTTGGCCGGCTCAGTTTTGATTTATCCTCATCCAGGTATTTGCAATCTCTGGGAGCTGTGTAATGTATCTTTAATTGTTTTAGCATTTATATAAGGCATTACTGGATATGCACAAAATAATGAAACAACAAATCAGTACTCTGGACATGAACAGTTAGAACTGTGTTCCTGGTGTGCATAAATGTGAAACCTTTGGTCAATCAAACCTGTATAACCAACTTCCAAAGTCCTTATTCCCTTTATAAAGTCCTTATAAGATGCAAATTAAAATGATTTACCTAAAATTTGAATGATAATTAACAATGATATATCCCAGGTACTTTTTAATAATAAACTTTAAGAATGAATACAAAGCTTCAATGTTTGACAAAAAACTACAAAGTGTAAATGTTATGTGCTCTTTTATCATTGTGGGAATTGATTATAGCTCTAAATAAATATTGAAGTGTTTTTTTTTTGTTAAAAAGAATCCGTATAACTTTATTTGTACGCCTGTATACTATGTTTATTGAATCAAATCCGTATAAAATCCGGACATTCTGTATTGTGCATTATGATCTCAACGAAAGCTTCACTGAATCGATTTTTTAGAACAAACTCGCATGCGTGTGAATCAATTTACTTGATTCACTTTTGATTCTTAAGAAACAACGGAAACCTTATTTGTATTCCTGTTTTCAAATTGTAAACAATAATCACACTTTCATGCTGCATGAAATTAAAGTATGAACTTTCCTCAAACCATTACGTGTGCATGAACTCAACAAATGCAGTCCATGCGTCTGTATCGATTCGCTCGATCGAGTCATTTATGTTTCCCGAAGAAGATCCGAATCGTTTATGAATCTCATCACTTCCCTTATCATCAGAGGAAAAATCTGCTTCTTAATCAATTAGTTTCAGCGTTTGGTGAGTAGATCATCTGCATTTTATTTTATATTCATTGTGTGTTGATAGTCTGAAACTTGTAACTGGAAAGTTATCAGGAAAGTCGCGAGTGGTCTGTGAGGTGATCTCTGAACAGGTCCGCGAGCACTCTACAAGACTATTAATGTTTTAATAATTAATAGTGCAGCTATTAATGCAGTTTCATGTCTTAATCTTATAAATGATGAATACGAAGTTTTCAAAATTATGAGAACTCCAGTTCCCATGATGCTTGTGAACTGGGCATGCGCACTGGATGAAAGAAAAAGCAGCTCTTTTGGGCAATTATGCGTTCAGACCTTAAATAATGAAATAACTGTACAAGCAAATACAACACAAAAACCATTTTTAAAACATTCACTTAAATTAAACAGACATGGTAAAAACAGAAGAAATATATTTAAGGCTTAGAGTTTGATTAATTTAGCCAAATCAAATATCACTTTCAGATTTGAAGATATTTATCAGGAATCATTTTTAAAATATTGAGTATTATACCACTTCCTGTTTAAAGGTATAATAAAAGGCACCAAATATATTTACCCTACGTGTGAAGGGAAATCCCGAAAAGTTTAATGTTTAACCTAATGTTTAATGTTGATCTAAAACATTTTAAAATTGATCGTGTAGTGGTATTTTTATTAATCATATGTAATTCTAACCTTTAAATATCCTATATACTCCTGTTTCTAACGCGTTTTAGCGAAATGTGGACTTGTCTTGTCTGGGAAGCATGAAATTAGTTCAACAGCGAGCTAACCCGCTTTTCATAATATTTAATATAAATAATATTTGAATAATTGTTCTGTAGCAATATGCTCTGTCTCTTTCTCAGTGAACATTGAGATAAGGACTCCCAGACTGTTACAGAGAGCTATAATATAAACAACTCATGCAAGAACAGCAGGCAAGGACACAGAAATCTGCAATGGGCAGAGAAAATCATTATTTTTGGCGCTTTCTCACAATAATAAATTTAATAAGTAATCTCTTTATATTATTAGGTAAATTCCATATACATAAAGTCAAAATGTCCAATACAACCAATTCTCATTCTCATTAATACTGTTAATTGAATTAAAAATGTATTTTCAGTCTCTGTCACATATCGAATCCAACAAAGAGTGCTTATCAGCTATTCAATTTTATTCAAATTACATTCAGTGAAATTGTTTGTCATTTCAATTTGCCCCGTTTTTTTTATTTATCTCCTTATCTGTCTTTAAACTACTTGCTACTTATGAGGCTAAGCTTAACTATGTTCCTCCTAATTTCGAACTATTGATATGAAATGCTCTGATTAACTGTTTGCTCCATACTTTTGCCTTTAAAAACCACAGAGGATATGGAATGGATAGGTTAATGTATTTAGTTAACCATAATTTCTTTCAGCAAGAAACAGTTAACAAACGTTTACTTGAATAACTTTTTGTTTATAAATCGGAGACTTGGGTTTATACATTAAGTATTCATTGTCCTTGAACCTTTCCGCACTTAAATTGACATGAAACTACACAAAATATGATTTAATAAGCAATACCTCTCTCTCTGGATCCATGTCATCCTACAGTCTCTTCTCGAGCAAGGCGTGCTGAAACACTTTACACAAGATTTACGTAAGATTAATGAATTGATTGCTTCTTCTGTAATATCACAGGTTCCTGCCATTAATGATCTCTGTTCTGCCTTTTTTTTTCATGCACATGAGGAGATAGCCTTTGGACTCAAGGTTTCATTTGACTCTCCTGCTGTTTTTTTTTTTTTCAGCTGTAATTCATAACGTGCTCTGTGACCTTCTCCCTCCCTCAGGACTCTGTGGTCTGTGTGTTCTGGTGTCTGCTGAGTCACCAGAAATCTGCCAAGACACTGACACTTGCGCCGCTCCAACATCTGGTGCATAAGGGCTTTAAGGTTTCCAGAACCAAGCTGCAATATTGCATGGACACTTAAGTATTTGAACTTTTGAAGTTTTGAACTTTCTCAAGGCTGTCATTCTAGACACAAAACCTCCTCCACTGCAACATCCTTTGACCTGGACTGACGCTATGGTGGTCACTTATCACTCCCTCAGAAGCACCCTTTGTTCCGCCCCTGGGTCACCTGCTCACTTCAAGCCCTTCCACCTCTATGCCTGTGGACACCGGGGCACGGCCTCTGGGGAACGTGAGGGGGGGGGGGGGGGGGGGGGGGGGGGGGGGAATGCATCATTGTGCGTTTTTATCCAAAACATTAGACATTGTTGCTCAAGGCTTACCTGTGCGTCTGGGGGCTGTCTCCGCATGTGCTTTGATGGTTTGATGGTAAAATTTACAGACCCATTAAATTAATTAATCAGTAATTTAATAGATAATTAAATTAACATATGACTATTTATTCTCTGTTCTACTAACAATCTCGAAATTCGTGTCACATCCTCTTTTGATAATGTAGGTCGCGCTCTCGCACGCCTCCTTAATTCTCGGGATGATACTTGGGATGACTGATATTGTCTGTCTAAAAATCGTACATACTACTAGTATCAGGTCTGATCTCTTCCCTCCAGCCCTCTAGGGATCTTTGTTAATGGTTCTTGTTCTAAACCCTCAGACGGGTCTTGTTTAATAATTTATAATATCACACCTCTGTGGTTATTCTGTGTTCAATCAATATATCAGCCTGATATTCTGCATGAGACATACGCTCTTTCTTTCTCATTTGATTTTTGTCATCTTGATTGTGGACAAATTCTCTAAATGGGTAGAAGTTTTTCCCTGTTTTCGAGAGAACACGAAGGTAGTTACTCGTTTTAATTTTATTTATAAGTGCCTTTCAAAGTACCTAAGAACACTGGACAGTAAAAAAGAAAGACAAACAATAAAAGCAGAACAACAAAACAACTACAATAAAATAATAAGAAATCAATAATAATAATTATTGTTATAGTTATGGGGTTTCAAATGCCATAGACTCAGACAAGGGTACCCGTTTTACCTCAAAAGTCACACAAAACCTTTGTAAGTATCTCTAAACTAAACTGGTGTTTTCACACTCCTAAATCCTCTGGTATCGTAGAACGTACTAATCGAACATTGAAAGACAAATTAAGGTCATGCAGGACACAGGTTTGGTTCTGTAATCCATAATTCATTCTGGCTGAAATTCGTGTGACACCAAGAAATTATTCTCCCCTGGAAGAACTCCGGCTCCGAGTACCTCTGATTTGAAAATGCATATGGATGAGTATTCTGCAGCCCTTATAGATAAGTTGCATAAAATTTGTACCAAGGTCTCCACCACACACCCCTTTCACGTGGGAGACAGGTGCTGGTGTGACTTTTTAAAGTAATGATTTGAACAATTGGGAAAACAATATAATGGGCCTGCAGACATAGTCGCCATTACTTTTGCTGCTGTTTTAACTGATCTTTTTCCACAGTGGATCCATGCCACTCGATTGAAGAAGGTTCCATAACAAAGTTGTGTTACAATAACAAGTTTGCTGTTATTAACGCTTTTTGTGTCCCTATCTAGTCTCTCTCTGGCCAGTTTTCTCTCTCTCTCTCTCTCTCTCTCTCTCTCTCTCTCTCTCTCTCTATTTCTGAGCTCTACACAGATTTGACTGAGAATCCTCAAGACGTTGTGAACAAAGAGGGGAAGAGATCTTGCGCCCCATTTGGAACCAATCATCCTCACTACAACCATGACAGTCCTCATCACGGGTTTCGTGACTTCATTGTTGCTCGGGGCAGGGCTACCCGCCCGAGCCTTCATCTTTGCTCGGGGCAGGGTTACCCGCCCGAGCCTTCAGGACCACTTCATTGCTCGGAGCAGGGTTACCCGCATCGGCGTCGCCAGGGGTATTTTACTGGGGCACGTGCCCCAGTATAGATCTGTAGTGCCCCAGTAAAAAAAATCCAGTGACGAAACGCTCTGAATTTTAAACTTGGGAATAGCTGCAATTTAATTAATTCATAACGTGGGGTAGGCTAACCGATGCGCGAAGAAGACCATCTACAATGCTTTTACATTGGTAGTTTTGGCTGGCCTCGCGCACACTAAGCAATGTGAAAAAAGTGTGCGCGTGACATGAGTAACATCTTGGTTGCTATGGGGACCGCAGACTCCAGCAGCCCTCAGATGCAATGAAATTCAGAGCAGGGGAAACCATCTCTCCGTGTTTTTCAACTGTTTACAGGTTAGTAGACAGTAATTCCACTGTCATTTTTGTAACACACACACACACACACACACACACACACACACACACACACACACACACACACACAGTGGTGCTTTTAGAGGCTTTTGGATTGTGTTTAGAGATGTTCAATGCTGAAAATGCGTGTGCTTACAAAGATATGTTTGGTGATTTAAAAGGTATCAAGTGTGAATACTGTTGGCCATTAAGTACTCTTGGTTGAGTTTAAAAACTCGGCGGTGTTGTATTGTATGTTAATATGTTCTTTTACAATATTACCAACAGTATAAGTATTACATTGCTATTATCACAAATGTTGCAAATATTCATACTGTTATTATTAAATGATTGACCTGGATTCAGTGTCCTCGTAATCATTTTGAGTTTTACAGCTCTAGTGACTAGTTTTAAGCAGGCCGTTTCTAAATATAAATATCAATATATAAATATATATTACATAAAATATAATATATATTACATAAAATGTAATATATATTATATAAAAAATATAAATATAAATATAGTGCAAAATTTTTAGCTCGCGCGCTTCGCGCGCTCGCATACATTTCCTGTGCCCCTTTTGTGCCCCAGTATGGTCTTGGGTCTAGTGACGCCCCTGGTTACCCGCTCGAGCTGGACTTCGAGACAACATCTTCTGGACTAACTTCGCTAACTGGACTGCACAAGCGCACACCACACGAATGTGTTATGTCTTTCATCTGATGCCGTTTTCTACTATTATTACACATCTCTATGCTCTAAAACTCTGTATTCTTACAGGACTCTGTTCTCACTATAGGTCGATATGCCTTCTAATTTCATTTTTCCCTCACTGTTTTAGAACAAATTACTCTGAAGGAAGTAGCGTGTATCTGGGAATTAAGAGGTTTTGAGTTTCTCTAAGCTCCGGTGAGGTGGGACGAGGGCTGATCGGGCATGCCCGCCCTCTGAGCACCAATATACGTCAAGAAGGGCAAAGATTAACTCAGAATTAATTCTCGATATAATCACATATATGATCATGAGGTGATAATGATTAAATAGGATGCTAGGATTTCATAATAGTGATACTATTATCAAAGGGGGGGATTGTTAGGTTTATATAAGTATTAATTCTTGGCCAAGAATTCAGCAAAATTATTCTGTGTCAAAATTATATTAGTTGAAACGACCTTAGGTCCAGCTGGACATTGTTTGGGAACATTTTGTTTATGAAATGTGTATTTTGAACAGAGAAGTGTCTGAAGGTCTGTTTTGGTGTCAGATCGACTCACACACACCCTGAAATGGTAGAATTAAAGTTCATGTTTATGTTAATCCATTCAGTTGAAACTTAGGTCATAGCTTCATAAAAGCTATGAAATATACTGAAATATATTGAAATATACTATGGTAGTGATTTGGATCCTGTAATTAATGAATGCATTCCGTGATTAATGTTAGTTTTATAGTTTTAGATTAGTTTCATAATGACATTATAATTATAGTTAAGATCTTATGATTCTAAGGGTTTTTAATTTAAAAGCATTAACCTAATTTAGTTATGAGTTTAATCCTGTTAGTTGTTTAATTGTTCTCTCTCTCTTTCAGACATATTCTCATTGTTCTTGTGGTTAAGTTGTTCTTATTTTTAATGTTTATTTTCTTATAACATTCTTTGTTTTAGCATTGTTTTAGACATATTGTTATTTGTTATTTTGCTTATGTTGATGAAATCAAGATGTAATTTACTGACTTAACACACATTTATGTGTTAAGGAGTTATGTTAAATTATTAGATCCTTTCTGTGCAAACGTGTCTTTGACCTTATCTGAATGGACTCCGTAGACTAGACATTCTGTGTTTAGACATTCCATGCTGATATCTATCTGTACCTTACTGTCATCAGAAATATGTTTTTATATTATGATTGATTCAAGATCATTACACACTTCCACATAGACACACACCCATTACACACACACACACACATGAAGACAAAACATAAACACAGAAACACTATAAGACGTTTCCAAAGATGTTTTCATTTTGACGAAGTGACTGTGCGAATAAACTGACATGTGAATCTCTGATTCTGATTGTCTGTTTCTCTCGACCTGATCATTCTCGTCCTCGGCCGAGGGTGGCCCACGAAGGAATCGGGGTCTCTTTCTGGGTGAACCCAACACTTAAAATATACAAGTTATCTCCATAGAGTATACCTTTCGGTATACATCCTAAAACATAATACTGAGGATCTAAAGGTAAATCAAAGTTTTAAATGACTGTTATCTCGTTTTTAATATCTTCCCAAAAATTTTTGCACTTTTGGACAATCCCAAAAAATGTGGGTCTGGTCCCCAATCTTTCCACAGCCCCTCCAGCATAATGGTGAAGATCCTCCAACAAACCCAGACAACACTTGAGGGATCCTAAAGTACCTGACCTTAACTTTCCAGTCGAACTCTCTCCACATAGGGATGCTTATGATTTTATGGCTACTTAAGTGACTCTCCTTCCATTCTTCATCATCTATTATAACATTAGCTTCCAATTCCCATTTTTCTTTAATAGATTAGGTATCTCCTGATTCATCTAATTGTAAGGTTTTATAAATGTTGGATACATTTTTTTTAATCAAAATTTTCTCCATCAAATTAACAAAGTACTGCTCCAAAGGTCTTTTAATTATTTCCCCACTTACTGTGAGTAATCAAATAATGCCTTATTCAAAAATATCTAAACATATCTTTGGAAGGCAACCCAAAGCATTGCTGTAACTGTGCAAATGATTTCAAACTGTCTCCTGTCATTAACTGGTTAATGGTAACCAGGCCCAAGTCAACCCATCTTTTAAAGCCCCCATCACACAAAGAGGGACAGAAGTCTGTATTTCCTACTATTGGCATAGCCCTTGATATTGAGTTTGCTCCTCTCCCCTTTTTCCTTATATTATCCCACACTTTCAGTGTATTTTGTATCCAGTTGTTTTTTAACAGGTGTTAATTGTTCTCTGAAGTATTTATAAAATTCACCTGGAAATCCATCTGTACCAGGTGATTTGTTATTTTTAAGCAGTTGAATAGTTTCTGATATCTCGTTCTCAGTAATGGGAGATGTCAGTTCATCAGCCTGTTCTGTAGTCAGTTTAGGGAGTTTAAGATTATGTAAAAAGTTCCAAATTGTTTCTTCCTTATTCTCCAATTCTTGTGTTTTATAAACGTCACTATAATATGCTGCAAAGGCATTAATTATTTCTTGTGGTTGTATTAATATTAGACGTGTATTTAGATGGTTAAGCTTTGGGACTACCCGACTTGACTGTGCTTTGCAGAGCTGGAATGCCAACAACTTGCTTGCCCTATTTACTGGTAAAACCTGTTGTTAAAACAAAGTGTGGTGAAGCAGCTTTTAGCTACTATGCAGTACAGCTATGGAACCAACTGCCAGAGGACATCAAAAATGCTCCTGCTGTTGGCAGCTTCAAATCTAGATTAAAGACCAAGCTTTTCTCAGATGCTTTCTGCTAACTGATAAATATCATCTTTACGTGTTTTAAACTTTACTTAACTTCTACAGTCTCTGCATGTTTTAAACTTTACTTAACTTCTACAGTCTCTGCATGTTTTAAACTTTACTTAACTTTTATTCTATTTTATTCTACTGTTTTTTTCCTGAACTTTTACTTCATTTTATTATTTTATTTCTACTATTGTTTAATTCTTATTATTTTTTTCTCTCTTCTTCCCCCTTTATTTTATGTAATTTTATTTTCTATTGTTTACTGTTTTGCCTTTACCTCTGTAAAGCACATTGAACTGCCACTGTGTATGAAATGCACTATATAAATAAACTTGCCTTGCCTTGCCCTATTTCCCATCTCATAGAAAGTCTGACTAATAACTCTAAAGGCCCCTTCTACTTTATATGTCAGCAGCTCATCTAGACTAGCTGTCTAGACTGTTTATGTTTTTTGTTGAATATTTTCATCTCATTTTCTAGTTTCAGCTGTTTTTCAAGTCGCTGCCTCTTCAGGATACTTGACATTGAGATGATTTTCCCTCTCATTCCAGCCTTTGCTGCAGCCCATAAAACTGAAGGTGAAACGCTTGCATTGTTGTTAGAATCAAAATAATTCTTCAGTTCTTAACTTACTTTGTCCCTTATGAGAGGGTCAGACAGCATGGATATATTAAGCCACCAGTAATTAAAAATTTTATCAAATCCAAGGCTCATTTTAAGAGTTACAAGTCCGTGATCTGAGATAGTCCCTGATTCAATATTACAGGACTCAATTTTGCTAATATCGTGCATGGACACACACACACACACACACACACACACACACACACACACACACACACACACACACACACACACACACAATATAAATCTATCCAGGAATAACTACCGGACCCCTGACCTGAAAGTAAAATCCTTCTGTCTGGGGTGATGGTAACACCATGCATCTATAAGTCTAAATTCTTTTATCAATGCATTCAAAGATCTAGATTTCCTAGAGGCAGATCCACTATCCAGAGGGAACTTGTCTATTTTTGAATTAAGTACACAGTTGAAATCTCCAGCCATAATAATAATTCCTTCTGCGTTTCCTGCCAAGAGTGATGCTATGATTTTAAAGAAGTTAGGGCAATCCTCATGTGGTGCATAAATATTTAGGAAAGTTAAGTCTATTCTGAAAATTGACCCCACAACCATTGATTGATAGACTAACACAGAGTAGCACATAATTGTGAAGTGAAACAAAAATGATAAATGGTCTTCAAAATTTTAAACAAATAAAAATCTGAAAAATGTGGTGTGCATTAGTATTCAGCCCCCCTGCGTTAATACTTTGTAGAGCCACCTTTTGCTGCAATTACAGCTGCAAGTCTTTTGTGGTATGTCTCTACCAGCTTTGCACATCTAGACACTGAAATTTTTGCCCATTCTTCTTTGCAAAATAGCTCAAGCTCAGCCAGATTGGATGGAGAGCGTCTGTGAACAGCAATTTTCAAGTTTTGCCACAGATGCTCAATGGGATTTAGGTCTGGACTTTGACTAGGCCATTCTAACACATGAATATTCTTTGATCTAAACCATTCCATTGTAGCTCTGGCTGTATGTTTAGGGTCATTGTCTTGCTGGAAGGTGAATCTCCTTCCCAGTCTCAAGTCTTTTGCAGCCTCCAACAAGTTTTCTTCCAGGATTACCCCGTATTTAGCTCCATCCATCTTCCCATCAACTCTGACCAGCTTCCCTGTCCCTGCTGAAGAAAAGCATCCCCATAGCATGATGCTGCCACCACCATGTTTCACAGTGGGGATGGTGTGTGCAGGGTGATGAGCAGTGTTAGTTTTCTGCCACACATAGCGCTTTGCATTTAGGCCAAAAAGTTCAACTTTGGTCTCATCTGACCAAAGCACCTTCTTCCACATGTTTGCTGTGTCCCCTACATGGCTTCTGGCAAACTGCAAACGGGACTTCTTATGCCTGTCTTTCAACAATGGCTTTCTTCTTGCCACTCTTCCAAAAAGGCCAGATTTGTGGAGTGTACGACTTATAGTTGTCCTGTGCACAGATTCTCCCACCTGAGCTGTGGATTTCTGCAGCTCCTCCAGAGTGATCATGGGCCTCTCGGCTGCTTCTCTGACCAGTGCTCTCCTTGCTCGCTCTGTCAGTTTAGGTGGACGGCCATGTCTTGGTAGGTTTGCAGTTGTGCCATACTTTTTCCATTTTTTGAATGATGGATTGAACAGTGCTCTTGAGATGTTCAGAGCTTGGGATAGTTTTTTATAACTGAACCCTGCTTTAAACTTCTCCAGAACTTTATCCCTGACCTGTCTGGTGAGTTCTTTGGTCTTCATGATGCTGTTTGTGTTCTCTAACAAACCACTGAGGCCTTCACAGAACAAGTGTATTTATGCTGAGAGTAAATTACACACAGTAGAACTCTATCAACTAATTAGATGGCTTCTGAAGGCAATTGATTGCACTGGATTGTATTTAGAGGTATCAGAGTACAGGTGGCTGAATACTAATGCACACCACATTTTTCAGATTTTTATTTGTTTAAAATTTTATCATTTTCATTTCACTTCACAATTATGTGCTATTCTGTGTTGGTCTATCACATAAAATCTCAATAAAAAACTTTTAAGTTTGTGGTAGTAAGGTGGAAAAATGTGAAAAAGTTCAAGGGGTATGAATACTTTTTCAAGGCACTGTACTTGATGAGAACCATGCGCTAACTCACAGTACAAGAGTTCTTTTGCCGGTCTGTCATTGTCCATACAACAGACATGCCCTATCGGAGATGATTTCTCACCAGCTTTAATTCTATATCTTCGATGTTTGCGGGCCGTAGCACCTCTTCATTGCTGATGAAATGATCTCATTTGATGTTCACGATGAGACATAGATGGCGCTGTTGTATTGTACGGAGCTGCCTGACTTCATGCTGATAGAAAGTCAACGTATTACTACCATACATCAGAAGAGGCACTAAGCATTGGTTGTACACAGTAACTTTGGTAGACACTCTATTCCTCAAGCGGCCAAATGCACAAGATGTTGCTTGAATACGGGATGTGAGTTCCACCTTCATAGAGCAGTCACTGGTGACATAGCTGCCAAGCTACTTGAAGTGAGTGACATTGGCTAACTTGATACTGTCTCTGAAGAACTCAGCAGTGTTTCCAATACACATGGTCTCTGTTTTAGCAGTATTGATGAACAGGCCCATTCTCTTTGCTACATCATTGGAGGACATCAAAAGTGACTGCAGGCCCTCTGGTGTGTCACTGAATATTGGAATGTCATCAGTGTACTGAGCTTCTCTGATAAACTCTGTGAGGACTTTAAATTTGACTTTAAGTCTATGTAGATCAAAAAGATCCCCATCGTAACGAAGTCTGATCTGGACACTACAAGTGTGCTTGATTTTCTTGAAAGCGAGCCAGAGTAAGACTGTAGCGTAGATTTCAAAAAGTGTTGGTGCTAATTTGCACCCCTGCTTGACCCCACTGTTGTATCCAAAGGACTGGGTGAGATCACTGTCAACGATGAGTCTTGCATTTACATCTGTGTATAGCTTCCTGATGATTCTGATGAACTTTGGTGGGCAGCCAAGTTTACCATGGATGATGAAGAGGAGCTCATGGTTGACAGTATCAAATGCCTTCACAAAGTCCACAAAGGCTATATACAGACTTCTGCGTTGCTCTCTAGTTTTTTCCATCAGCTGATGAAGTGTGAAAATACCATCTATTGTGCATCTTCTATTACGATATCCTGACTGCGACTGTGGATACATGGATTCAGCTAGCAGACATAGCCTCTGTAAAATGACGTCCGCAAAGACTTTACCAACAGCACTGAGTAGCGATATGCCTCTGTAGTTTCCACATTGGCTTCTGTCGCCTTTTTTAAACAGTATGGCAATAATTGCATCAATCCAGTCCAAAGGTAAGATTTCTGTAGCCCAGATGGTATTAAAAAGGACAAGTAGGAAAGATCTCAGGCGGCGTCCACCATACACAAGTACCTCAGGAAGAATTCTGTCAGGACCGGGGCTCTTTCCTAGTCGAGTGTTGCTGAGAGCTAGATCAAGCTCATCTTCTTCAATTGGGCGGTATATTGTATAATATGAAAAATAACATTCAGTACAACTGAACTGATTCTAATATTAAAAGTCCAATTCAAAACATTTATCATTGAAAAACATTTGATGTTTTGATATACAAGTATTATGTGTATTATTAAGTATTATTATGTATATTATGTATTATCTATTAATATTGTGTGTGTGTATGTGTGGGTGTGTGGGTGGGTGGGTGTGAGCATGTGTAGAGAGAGACATTAAATGTCCTCATTACATTCATCATCAGATGAGTCTGAATGGTCCATGAAAAATGGTCTTCGTGACCTGAGGCTTCCAGCAGGCCATAAGTTGATAGCTGGGGCCTCTTTCCAATCGCGTGAACGTTTCTAAACAGCAGCTCCATCCTCTCCAGCTCAGCCAACTTCATGACAGCCAGGGACTGAAAGCAATACTGTCCTGTAGTGAACCAGCCGTCTTCGCATGTTTTGATGTTATAGTACCGATGTGTGCATTTGACTTTTCGTGGTCCTTTATAGTTTCGAGTTTAAAATTACTGGTGCCTGTCTTTGCCAGACTTTCTACAGTCTTCACAGTACAGGGTATTTTCGGTTTTGTTATGAACTAGCCAATCTCGCCCAAACTTCCATTTGTCATTGAACTGTCTTATCTTCCTATTAGCGTCTTGTTCATCTCCATGGCCGCAGCCAGCTATGAGGCCCCCGTGGTCCGGACCTCGGTCATTTTTAAGAGCTGAAAATACATTTGTACGCTAAATATTCAACTGGATAAAAAAATAAAGAATAATATTAAAATGTTGCCATAAAAAGTGCATTGTTAATGATGTTAAATGCTGATTCTGTCTTCTGTGTGCATTTGGTGCACGTGGCTCTGAGACCAAGAACACAAAAGCGAATGAGCGCGTGACTCGGCGGAGGAACGTAGTGCAGCAGACACGGGGTTTCCATGGTAACCATCAGTGCACTTTCATCAAGCTGTTCAATTTACATTTTCGAAGCAGCGCAGTTGTAGCCTGCCTTGTTTGTGATTTTAAAAATAAATTATTCAATAAGCCAAAGCAATAGAGTGGAAAGTTTCAACTTATGTTTGGCTTGGATAACTTTGCCTAAAACATGGTGGTGTATACTGATTTTTTTTCCCAGAATTTTTTTTTTTTTGTGTGTGTAGGTGTAACGGATGCCAGATTGCTAATGTATCTCAGTTCCATAGGCTACATGGTTAAGGTATCTTTTGTCCTCATTGCTTGGGCCAGATCAAACCATTAAACAAGCTTAAATTGTTCTTACTCTTGCCACATACATGATTTTTTTTCAAAACTGATGATATTCAGTTCAAACACCATTAAAAGTAATTTCAGGAATAGATCTCTTGTGTGATGTGTAATTCACCTTCTCATTTAAATATGTCGAATATTTTGGGCGCGCGCTTTGCGCATCACGGACCTCAGTGATTTTAAAATGCTGCTCCGGCCCTGATCATCTCTGCCCCTTTTTCCCTGAGCAGCAGGGTTTGAAACTCCAGCTATATGCCGCCACATAGTGCGCTTGTCAGTCATCAGCAACTTTGTTGCTTTGTTCATTAACCGCAGGTTACCGTATCACTGATTTTATCTGAGACATTGACGAACGTATATATATATATATATATATATATATATACACACAGACGGACCAGGGGTGTCAACTGCTCTCCTCACTCCTGACAATGGGGCCAAAAAAGGCTGAAACTAAACAAGAGGATGAGCAAGTTTCGCTGGAGCTGGTAAACGATCTACTTTCTAAACAGAAAGAAATGTTTCACAGCTCTGATCCAACAGCAACAAGACAATTTTCAATGCTTTGTAAAAATGATCTTAGACTCAACTAACTCGAGACTTGAGTCATTAATGAGAGAAGTGCAGGAAATTAAAACTAGCATTCAGTTCACCCAGAAGGAGGTAGACGACGTTAAAACTAGCAATGCAGATCTAGCTGATCACAGCAAAGCCCTCCAAACTGACATAATGAACATTTGCGATAGTCTTCTAGTATTCACAGATAAATTAGAGTATCTAGAAGGGCAATCAAGGAGAAACGACCTAGTAATAGATGGCATTGTGGAGTCACCAGGTGAAACCTGGACTGAGTTGGAGGAGAAAGTAAAAAAAAATGTTCTCGGAGAAACTGCAGTTACATAGAGACATTGAAGTGGAGAGAGCACATCGTACTGGGAAACCAGCATTGGGAGAACGACCCAGACCCATAGTGGTAAAAATTTTAAGATACAAAGATAGATCTGCAGTACTTCAAAAACCTCAAAGGAAAGAAAGTTTTCATCAATGAGGACTACACAGACTCAGTCAGGCAAAAAAGCAAAGAACTGATGCCGAGGTTGAGAGCAGCATGAGAGAAGGGAGACATTGCCTTCCTTAGACATGATAAACTGGTCATCCACCCTCGCTGCAGCACTCCCAAGCCGTGAAGAGACACCTGATCAGGGATCATGACTGATTGGGGTTTTTCTCTCAGATCTCTCTCTCGCACCCTATGGCTGAAACTTATACAAATAATCACAAATTACCGAACAAAGGATTAAAAATTTCACATGTAAACATAAATAGCATCCGAAACAAATTACATGAAATAGCTGAAATTCTCTATAAGGATAATATTCAAATATTAGCAATATCGGAAACACACTTAGACTCCACATTTGAAGACAGTGCTTTAAATATCCAGGGATACAATAGATATAGAAGAGACAGAAATGCATTTGGTGGTGGTGTAGCATTTTTCATTCAAGAATGTATACCTATAAAAGTTAGAGAAGACTTGATGAATTATGGAATTGAAGTACTTTGGCTGCAGATACATCTGCCTCATCTAAAACCGATGTTAGTGGGCTGCTGCTACAGGCAGCCAAGTGCCAACACTATGTACCTTGATAATATATGTCAAAATGGTAGATTATATCAGTGTGGTGGGTCAATAAATATATTTAACTGGTAACTTTAATATTGATTGGTTTTCTCAAAACTGTCCAAAAACCAACAACTACTGTTAACTACTTTTACTGCTTGTGGTCTTCACCAGGTCATAAGTAAATCCACAAGGATATGTCTTAGAAATGATGGCACCAAGATTTCAACATGTATTGATCACATTTTCACAAATGCTCTTGAACAATGTCTCACAACTTTCTCAGTGCCTATTGGTTGCAGTGATCATAACCTGGTAGCGGTTGTAAGGAAGGCAAAAATTCCAAAAACTGGACCCAAAATAATTTTCAAAAGATCATATAAAATGTTTAAAGCTGAATGTTATAAAGAGGAGGTGAAGAACATAAGCTGGGAGGAAATTTTGAAAGAATGTAACCCAAACGAAGCTCTGAACAAATTTGAAGATTTTCTGTTGCCAGTAGTTGACAGACATGTCCCCCTCAAGAACTTTACAGTCAGAAACAACCGTACACCTTGGTTAGATCACGAAACCAAAGAGCAAATGAAACAAAGAGATCAAGCAAAGAAAACGGCAATATTAACAGGATATGAGTCTGACTGGATAATATATCGTAAATTAAGAAACTGTGTTACCAAATTAAATAGAATAAAAAAGAGATTATATTATGAAAAAAGGATTATGGATATTAAAAATGATAGTAAAAAAGTATGGAAAACACTGAATGAACTAATGGGCAAAAATTCTCCTCAAACACCATCATTTTTAGAGGTGGATGGCAACTTCCTCACTCGACCATCAGACATTGCTAACCATCTTAATAAATATTTCATAAATAAAGTTAATAATTTAAAGAATAATATGCCCCTTATTGACAGTATTAATATATCTAATCTATTGATTAAAAATAAAATTATGAAGGACAATGTACTTTTAAATTTGATAAAGTATGTATAAAGACAGGGCGGCACGGTGGTGTAGTGGTTAGCGCTGTCGCCTCACAGCAAGAAGGTCCGGGTTCGAGCCCCGTGGCCGACGAGGGTCTTTCTGTGTGGAGTTTGCATGTTCTCCCCGTGTCCGCGTGGGTTTCCTCCGGGTGCTCCGGTTTCCCCCACAGTCCAAAGACATGCAGGTTAGGCTAACTGGTGACTCTAAATTGAGCGTAGGTGTGAATGTGAGTGTGAATGGTTGTCTGTGTCTATGTGTCAGCCCTGTGATGACCTGGCGACTTGTCCAGGGTGTACCCCGCCTTTCGCCCGTAGTCAGCTGGGATAGGCTCCAGCTTGCCTGCGACCCTGTAGAACAGGATAAAGCGGCTAGAGATAATGAGATGAGATGAGATGTATAAAGACAGTAGAAAATCTAATAAGAACCTGTAAAAATAAACCACCAGGCATCGACAACCTTGATGGTAAGAGTTTAAAATTGGTCGCAGAGAAAATTGCACCTCCCGTCTGTCACATTATAACCATGTGCTTTGCCAACTGTCTGTGTCCACTACAATGGAAGCGAGCCAAGATATTTCCACTACCAAGAAACAAGAAACTGCAATTTTCAGAAGCAAACAGTCGTCCAATTAGCCTTTTACCTGTACTAAGTATGGAATGTGTAATATTTGAGCAAATTACAAACTACTTGTCCTCGAATAATTTAATAACAGATTTTCAACATGCATATCGGGTTACTCCACAACATCAGCTCAAATTCCAATGACAGATGACTGGCGAAGGGAAATAGATAAAAAGAAACTAGTTGGTACTGTTACGCTGGATTTCTCTGCAGCATTTGACCTAATTGACCACAACTTATTATTGGAAAAACTAGAATGTTTTGGGTTTGAGATGCCTTCTTTATCCTTTTTAAGGAGTTATTTAACTGATAGGACACAAACAGTTTTCTTTAATGGTTGTGGTTCTGATGAGAGGGCTGTGTCATGTGGAGTACCCCAGGGGAGTTGTTTGGGACCGTTATTGTACACCATTTTCACGAATGATCTACCACTTGTTCTGAAAAACGCAAACAGAGGAATGTATGCTGATGACTCAACCATATATACCTCTGCACTCACTACAGGTGAACTAAACGCAGTTTTAAAAGAAGAGTTAAAAACAGTTGTGAACTGGGTAAACAACAATAAACTTGTTTTGAATGTATCCAAAACCAGCTGTATGGTAATTGGTTCACACCACAAAATTAGTAGAAACCCTCAGTTAAATTTGAAAATTAAAGAGGTGTGTATCAACCAAGTGCAGGAGACCAAGCTGCTGGGAGTAGTCATAGATGACAAACTTTCTTGGAAAACACATATAAATAAAATTGTTAATAAAATGGGAGGTGGCATTTCTGTTATTAGAAGATGCCAGGCATGTCTGTCTCCAAAATCAACTAAACAGGTAATAGAAGCTTTAATTTTGTCAAATCTTGACTATTGCCAAGTGGTCTGGTCAAACGCCACAGCAGACATGGTTAATAAACTTCAAAAAGTGCAAAACAGAGCAGCACGCATCGTCCTTGCTTGTGATTTCAGAACAAATGTATTTAAAATGCATAAAAATCTCAGCTGGTTCATGGTGAGAGACAGACTATTTTATTCGTTATGAATATTTGTAAGAAATGTATCCACATCCAAAATCCCACAAGTTCTACACAGGAAACTATATTATAGTTCAGACAATCATAACTACACTATGAGACATGCGGCAAGAGGAAACTTTTCACTGCCAAAAATAAAAACAAACTACAGTAAAAGAACGGTCATGTACAGAGCCATGTATACATGGAACTTACTCCCCAAACACTTTGGGCAAACTATTAGGAAAAAAGATTTTAAATTTTTAGTGAAGAAACATCTCTTAAATGGATACATATAAAACTATTTTAATTATTAATTGAATTATTAAATAAATATAGAACACTAAAAATATAGAATAAAATCATACAGCAAGGAATAATAACTAGTAAGTAATAAATAGAGAATGCTTTGATGCAAGTTGTAGAATGTTTGGATATGCATTGTATTGAATTTATTATCAGTAAAAAGTGTGTGTGTGTGTGTATATATATATATATATATATATATATATATATATATATATATATATATATATATATATATAAATATAATTTTTGTTTTTTTAAATTTTTTTGGGGCTTTTTCCACCTTTATTGGATAGGACAGTGTAGAGACAGGAAATGAGTGGGAGAGAGACGAGGAGGGATCGGAAAATGACCTCGGGTCAGAATCGAACCCGGGTCCCCATATTTATGGTATGGCGCCTTATCCACGACGCCCCCAGTA
The DNA here is from genome assembly GCF_027579695.1 of Neoarius graeffei. Classification (NCBI taxonomy): domain Eukaryota; kingdom Metazoa; phylum Chordata; class Actinopteri; order Siluriformes; family Ariidae; genus Neoarius; species Neoarius graeffei. The sequence continues at coordinate 3,021,894 of NC_083592.1, read as the reverse complement.
AAAGTATATTTTGTGGTATAATTTTGTTAGTTTCATTTCTTTTCTTTTTCTATTATGGTACCTTTATTGGTCTGTTTTTAATGTCTGTTGTAATGTATTGTATACTATGTGTCAGACCCCAGGAAGAATAGCTGCAGTTCTGCTGCAGCTAATGGGGATCCTAATAAACAACAACAACAACAAACCCCACACACATTAAAGATTCCAGAAGTGGTTTGGAATTATAGTTAACCACATTTACCATAGCAGTGGATCTGTACAGAGATGGTAATGATGAACTCTGAACACTGCGGGTCGATAAATGCACTGTAACAAATTTTCCTGTTAAATTACAGTAAACTACTGGCAGCTACAGTTGCCAGCTTGAAACTGTTATTCCGCAGTGTACCTACTGTGATCTACAACAACAGTTTATTACTGTAAAAATATTACAGTACTGTGCTGTATGGAAAATAAACATTACAGTATTATACTGTCAGCTTTTTGGTTGCTGTTATACTGTTATTTTACAGTTCCTACAGTATTCTCCATTAACAACTTATTTCTGTAAAACTGTTAAATACTGTAGAATGTGATCTTCACAGTGATATAAATTAATTATTTTAAAGGTTGTACATTTAAAAATGAAAAACCCTGAAATAATAATAATAATAATAATAATAAAATGAAAATAGCTACCACAGAAATGGCCCAGACAAGAGATGGCCTTACAACATTAGGCATTTATTAAACTTTGTATTTTCCTCCCCGGGTCAAAATTGACCAGGTATGGTTTGACTGTTTGCAAAGCATAGAGTACAAATTATCAGCCAGTTAACTTTACTGCTATTTTTTTTCCTTCCTCTTCTCCCTTCACCCAAAGACAACAGTTGGGTTAAAGTCTCATTTCTCATCTCATTATCTGTAGCCGCTTTATCCTTCTACAGGGTCGCAGGCAAGCTGGAGCCTATCCCAGCTGACTACGGGCGAAAGGCAGGGTACACCCTGGACAAGTCGCCAGGTCATCACAGGACTGACACATAGACACAGACAACCATTCACACTCACATTCACACCTACGGTCAATTTAGAGTCACCAGTTAACCTAACCTGCATGTCTTTGGACTGTGGGGGAAACCGGAGCACCCGGAGGAAACCCACGCAGACATGGGGAGAACATGCAAACTCCACACAGAAAGGCCCTCGCCGGCCCCGGGGCTCGAACCCAGGACCTTCTTGCTGTGAGGAGACAGCGCTAACCACTACACCACCATGCCGCCTGGGTTAAAGTCACTGCATCAATTGCGTAGCAGCTAAGAAAACTAAGTAAAAGCTAACTACACACATTCCATTAACAATAACAATTAAACATTATCAAAGAGGCTCTCAACAATGGTGGGTCCAAAAATGAACCTGGACATCTGAAACAGATGGACTGAACTATACTGGCTAAATAAAGCCCCACTCAAAGTCCATCAAATTTTGTAGTAGAGTGGCCACATGGGGATTCACTGTTGTTGCTTTTTTGTGGACCAGCTTTCCCGTCTTCTTTGACACCACCTTCCCCTGGCTGGTCTTTCTTCCCCTCTCAGGATTAATCCCAATGAGGCGCCTAAAATGTAATAATAGAGAAAGTATATCAGATATTAGGTGTGGTAAGTGAAGATAACTTGCATTTAATATGGAAAACTATCACATTAATTGAATAAAAAATTAAGATGTCTTTTTATGATAATGACCCCTGTGTCTCATAATTATGAGAGAATTATCTCATTTTGATAAACTATTTATGAGAAACAAAACATTCATGATTCAGGATTACAACAGATCAGCTGTTGCCATTATTACAGTATCTATTAAACTTTGATTTGAGGGCGGCATTAGGAAACATTGTTATCTTTGGGAAATTTTATCTTTGGCAAAGTTCAACATATAGATACTTTTTGAAGACTGTATTTCAGGTTCCTCAACCATGGGGTCTATTGTCAACTTAAGAAGAGCAGTTAGAGAAGGACACATTGCTCAATGAGAGCACCACACAGAGTTACATGGCCAGTCTGAACAGCCTCATTCCTTAAGATGGGTGCCAAAAGGAAGCAGGCCCAGGGTGCTTGCGCAAGTCTTGAAAGTCTTAAAAAAGTATGGAATTTTGAAATGCTGTTTTCCAGACCTTGAAAAGTCTTGGATTTTGTGTGAAAGTCTTAATAAAGTAGGGAAAAAAAATCTCAAAGACACAGATGCTCAAAGACACATAATATTGTGAAATAAGAAACAGGAAGGGTGTAAAAACTATGATTTTGCTAACCGGTCACGTACCCAGACAGCAAATTAGGTCTTGCCGACGTTGGGGCAACAGGCGCCGCCCGACATATGGTGCATTGGTGAGATGTATTATGGAGATCGGTAGCTAACTGGCAAGATATCGGGAAGATGTTGGCATTAGAATGGTGGCCGAACATGAGCCAACGTACACCCGACATAACTGTGACCTATGCGGCTCATGAGCCAACGTACACCTGACATAACTATGACCTATGCAGTGCAATCCCACTAGAGCTGGGAAAGCATTCGGACTCCTCGCTCTCCCATTGACTTAACACTGAAACAGCTGACTTTCACGGCATCGCTGGAAACACCGCAGCACATTTGAAAATCAGCCCTTCCAAAGTTAAGTCAATGGGAGGGAGGCATCTGAATGCTTTTCTCCACTCTAGTAGGATCCCATTGTTATATTAGGTCTTATTGATTTGTTTAGGCTGCATCAAAATCTAAAACCCTTGTATGTTTCACAAATGAAGAGACCGAAGGTTCAAAGTCAGAAACGTCATTTCATTTATTTTGATATAGGTAACATTACAAGGCAAGGCAAGTAAGAAGTCATAATCTTAGCTTAGGCTACTTTTACGATGCTTGTGCAGCTCATCCATGATGTCCTGCAGCCACAACTTCACTGTCATCTCAGCCTCAGTGGAATTAGGAAGGACTGAATTTCTTAACGCAGCAGCCATTCTGTGTTGCAATGGGTCGTTGTGTCTTTTCAAATTCGTGGCTGCAACATCCAAAGTTTAAGAATTGGGTTGCACCAGACCCCAAGACAAATACCAAAGCATTCTGCAAATATTGCATGAAATGTATCAACATTGCCAGTATGGGAGAGGCTGCCCTGGTGAGCCATCTCCAGAGCAAAAAACACTCAACACTCAGGCTGCCAGTGCACTGAGATCACCGCCAACGTCCAGCTTTTTTCAGCCAACAACTGCTCCACATTCCAGGTAAGAGAGTTCGTAAAATCTGTCACATGTTATGTAGTCGACATATCCAGAGCTCGTTTGATTATGGTTCTCTGGTGTAAAACGGTCTGACTAGCTGAACATGCTAAATGACTACGTTAGCTGTAACTTAGCTGTTAGCTATCATTTAGCTTAACTGTTAACTTTATGGTAACATTTCAGTTCATTAGTAATATTGGTTTTGCAAATACAACAATCTTGCTTAGTGACATAATCCTATCTTTTTGTCTCCCATATTTAATTTGTGAGGATTGGTTTGATCAGAAATTCTTATTTTGAATTCACTAGAGAGGGTTAAGTAATCAGGGTCAGTGTGCAAAGAAGCTACCATTCACTCTGTCCCAGATTGTTACAATAAGTGATATCATTACAAACATTATGCTCTATTCCAGCACCATGGTATTGTAGAATTAATTAATTTTGGTGTATCTTTTGGTGTGAAAAGCTAAGTCTGAGTTAGCAGTGCAACCATATTGTGGTCTCTGGTGCCACCTTGTGGATTAGTAGGAATACGTCATGCAATAGTTAGGCTGTACACACAAGTAATGTTGATTTCTGTAGATACATTCATCTTCTATGACAATCTAACTTTAGTCTCATCTCATCTCATTATCTCTAGCCGCTTTATCCTTCTACAGGGTCGCAGGCAAGCTGGAGCCTATCCCAGCTGACTACGGGCGAAAGGCGGGGTACACCCTGGACAAGTCGCCAGGTCATCACAGGGCTATCTAACTTTAGTATTAATCTAATAAAATATTCACATAGTTAATACCAAACTTAATACTAAATTCCATGTTATGACTACCATTATGTGAAATACCTAATTTTTAAAGGCATACCGGGCAAGCCTATGATTTCACCATCAAAGTGACTATGAGGCTGGTAAATTAACCTAAAAATGTTGCCTGGTTTGCTTTAATACAATTCATACTGTGGATATTGTTTAGATGATTTTGCATTAACGTATATTAGAATTTATAGATTTTTACATAATCATAATGTAACACAATAGTGTAAAATTTTAAACAAATATTTATTTGTTTCAGCACTTCAGCCAACACTCCTGCCCCTGCTTCAAATGTGACTGCATCACCTGGAACTCCTGCATCTCCTGCAACAACCACCTCAATTGCAAGTTTTATGCAAGGCACTGAAGTTCTTACTGCTGAGATTTACTGGGTCCTGGAGCTGGTAACCAAACACAACTCATTCAAGAGCTGCAATGGAGTCAGCGGTGTCTTTCAGCTGATGTTTCCAGACAGTGACACTGCAAAAAAATTCACATGTGCTGAATCAAACGCAGCATACCTATCTTCTTTCGGGATCGCTCCACATTTCAGGTCCATTGTAAAGGCAAAGATTAGAGCTTCAGATACATATGTTCTCTTATTTGATGAGAGTTTAAATGACAATCTACAGAAAAAGCAAGTGGATATCCACATCTGCTTTTGGGATGGTGACGAAGTCAGGTCAAGGTACTTTGACTCGCAGTTTCTAGGTCATGCGACTGCAACAGAGTTACAGACATGCCTGCAAGAATCCTGTGAAGCAGCTGGAACACATGGAATCCTTCAGCTATCAATGGATGGTCCAGCTGTGAACTGGAAGGTGTATGACATGTTAACACAAAACATTGAGCAGGAAACGGGCAGAAAATTGCTGGATGTTGGTAGCTGTGGCCTCCATGTTATGCATAACGCACTTAAGGCTGGAAGTGCAAAAACCAACTGGGGGATCGAGCAGACACTCAGTTCTCTTTTTTGGCTCTTCAAAGACTCACCAGTGAGGCGTGAAGACTACTCAAAAGTTACTGGCAGCGATCTCTTCCCAAGGCAGTACCTCCAACATCGCTGGCTTGAGAATGTGCCTGTGACAGAAAGGGCAATAGAGCTATGGCCACATATTCAGAAATATGTGGCTAGTGTGAGGGCTAAACAACTCCCAGAGCCGAAAAGTAAATCCTTCTCTGTTTCAGAAAGCTGTGATGATCCATTGTTTGTCACAAAGGCCAACATATTCCTGTCAATAGACCTCTTGCAGTCACGTGACTGAATCCCGGCTGAAATGTAGACAGCCGCCATCTTGTCGGTCAACAACACAGCTGAATATTGCTGCACTCGTATACAAAATGGATCAATTTTAACCGACGGACTACATGGCTCATTTTTCTAATGAACAGATAACTAGATATATGTCTAAAATAAACGACCTACAGATTAGTGACCCTTATCGATTACCGGACGTAGTTTTCCCGACCGTGTCAGTGGATATTGAACTGCCAGAGGTGGAATACCCGGATGTGTATAATTACCTCATTAACTTTCCCTCGCTGTTCAGTGGTGAAGCACTGCGTGCTTATAAATCTCTGGACAGTTATCTTTACAGAAATTCAGGATTTGTCAGCCCCCCTCAGATGTGGCATCTTGTAAACAAGAAAATAACAATCCTCATTGAATGGGTAAGTCACTTAAGTATTGAGTACTAGTACTGATACAAGATATATCAGTAGTATCTAGTATAGCACTGACCAGCCAATTATGGTTGAATATTTTATATTTTTAGTTAGATCAAGTATCAGTAGTCTATCACTATTACTGTATATATGGTATACCTGATAGCAGCAATCCATTTTGCACGCCTGTCAGGGTCCCGTGGCAGCCTATGAAACTTTCTTCCCGATTTCTGACCTCTCCTGTTGTGGCATTTATATGCCATACAACTCTCCGGCATTGTGGCATGGTAATATTTGCAGATTTGGGCGAAAAACAATGAAGAACAGAAGAACAATGAAGAACAGAACCCGCAGCTGATCACGACTCGGGAAAGAAGAAAAAAAACCCGCCACTTTGGTGTTTGCCAGCTCGCGCGCTCTCTCTCTCTGTGAGGAAAGAGCCTCTCTCACTCTCTCATTCAAAGTCAGTGTCGGTAAATTGCGATGGCGGAAATATGGCGTTTGACCGACAAGATGGCGTCTGTTTACAATCTGGCTCGGCTGTGACGTCACATGCAAGTGGTCTATTGTTAAAGAGTTCCAGCCACTTTTGGGGAAATATCAGACTGACAGGCCAGTACTGCCATTTTTTGGACAGGACCTTTTCAAGCTCATCACAGATCTTATGGACAGATTCATCAAAGATGATGTGATGGAGCAGGTAACCTCTGCTGATAAGCTCTTCAGTGTTGATGTGAATGAGTGCGGGAACCACAAAGAAGCAGCAAAAGTGAACTTGGGGTTTGTGGCTGATCGCATGCTCAAGGACTTAAGAACCAAGAAAAAGGTGTCAGAAAAGCAGGCACAGTATTTGCCCTTCGCACCAGCACCAAAACATTCATTCAGGCTACGGTTGCCAAATTACTTGAGAAATTCCCACTCAGATATTCTCTTGTTCGAAATTTGGTGTGGTTGGACCCTACACAAATTCTTCAGAATTCGGACAAGTGCAAACGGAAATTAAAGGTCTGTCTCGAGCACCTTGTAAGTGCCAAACAAATGAAAGAGGGGAACTGCGATGATATCCTTAAGCAGTTTAGTGACTTCTCTACATACTGCAGAGCAGATGAGGAGTTTGTGACCTATGATCCTCAGTCCAGACTGGATAGCCTGATGTACAAACATATGGGAAATAAACCTGAGTGGAAAAACTTGTGGGATTTGGTGAGAAGGGTCCTGTTGCTGTCTCATGGACAAGGCTCAGTTGAGCATGGCTTTTCTGTGAACAGAGAAATAGAGGTAGAAAATATGAAGGAGAGAACACTTGTCACACAGAGGATCATCAGTGATCACATCTCTTATGTTGGAGGTTTGACGAATGTCGCAATTACAAAATAACTTCTCCTTTCGGCATCATGTGCTAGACAGAAGTACAGGTGTTTCTTGGAAGACAAAAAAAGAAAAAAGAAGACTTGCAGTGTGGAGAAAAGAGAAAGGCCCTCTTGGAAGATGTTGATGAACTAAAGAAAACAAAAAAAAACAGATCGAGTTGAACATCGGTGGCCTCTTGTCCTCCGCTGATGACCTGGCTACCAAAGCGGAAAAGCTCGGTCAAATACAATTGATAGCCCAGTCAAATGCTATGAGGAAGGCTGCCAAAGAAAAGGAACGGGAACTTAGTGATATCCAGAAGAAGCTGGATTTGAAGTTAAATGAAATTAGAAATTAGACAAGTCTTTGCCATTTGCAATTTATTTTTTTTCTAACCAAATGCTTGGTGGTATATATACTCATACTTATGTTAGTCATGCTTGGTCCACTACCTCATGGCTTGATCATATTGTTTGTACTAAGGATGTCACTGATTGTGTCACTAATACAGCTATTGATTATAGTTGTATTATATCAGACCATCACCCTCTTGCATGTAATATCAATATCGTTGTGTTGCCTGCCTCATGTTCAAAATCTCCTGTGAATGACTTTAATCCTAAAATATTATGGGATAAGTTGTCTACTGGGTTAATTGAGAACTATCGCTGTGACACCAGTCTGATGTTTAATAATATCAATGTACCTGAAGGTCTGAAATGTTCCAATACTAATTGTACCGAACCATCTCACAAAAATGATATTGATCAATACTATATGTGTATAGTCCATGCTCTGTCTACATGTGGCAGTAAATTGACCACAGCTAAACATAAGTAAAAAAAAAACGAGTATTCTGTTCCTGGTTGGAATGACCTTGTTGCACCTTATCATAATGTAGCCAGAGATGCATACAAGTTATGGTCTTCTGCTAGCAAACCAAGGTCTGGTGCTATTCATGGTCTGAAGAAGAGCTCTCGTGCAAAATTCAAATATGCTTTACGAAGATGTAAACATAATACTAATACTGTTCTAGCTGACAAGCTGGCTAACAGATATCGGCTCAAAAATCACAAAGAGTTTTGGAGGTCCATAAAATCAGAGTTGAACTCCAAAGTCAAACTGCCTCATTCCATTGACAACTGTTCTGGTGATGAAGTACCTGTTATGTGGAAGCAACACTATGAGTCTATTTTTAATTGTGTCCCTAACAGTAACTGTAAAGAGTTCTTGATTAACTTGTGCGAATCAGAACAATTTCCTAATGTACCTCATGTTACAGCTAATGAAATTATTATTATTAAATCATTAGCAGTTGGTAAGGCTCCTGGCCCTGACGGGCTCACTGCAGAGCATTTGAAGTATGCAGGTATCCAGCTACCAGTTGTATTGGCTCTATTGTCATCAGTTTTTGTACATGGGTACCTTCCTGAAATGTTGATTCAGTCAGTTATAGTTCCAATTATAAAGAATAAAAATAAAAGGATCTCTGATAAAAATAACTACAGACCTATTGGTTTGTCTAATATTTGTACTAAAATAATTGAATCAGTAATAATGAAACGAATGGATATTTATTTAGTTACAACAAATAATCAGTTCGGTTTTAAATCTAAACATGGAACAGAAATGTGTGTGTTTGTTCTCAAAGAACTCATCAGATACTATACTAATCATGGCTCTCTGATGTTTGTGTCCTTTTTGGATGCCTCTCGTGCATTTGATCGTTTGAACCACACCACTTTGTTATCTAAACTAAAGGTGATTGGTGTACCTATGTATATCATCAGGCTTATTGCTTATTGGTATTGTCATCAAATGTATCATATTAGATGGGGACAAGTTATCAGTGATGGTTTTTACACAAGTAATGGTGTAAGACAAGGCAGTGTTTTGTCCCCTCTTCTCTATAATGTTTATATGAATGATCTAAGTAATGCCTTGAATAAGATTTCTGTTGGTTGTTGTTGTGCTGGTACCACAATCAACCATCTAATGTATGCTGATGATTTAGTTGTATTTGCACCCTCTGCCAAAGGTCTGCAGAGATTGATGAATGTTTGTACTGAATATGGTCAGCACCACGATGTGATACCAAGATTGTACCAAGTCTCAGCTGATGTTGTTTGATCAGAAACATCTTGAAGTCAAACCCAACATAACTTTAGCTAATTCAGTCCTAGATTATGTTAATCGATATAAATATCTTGGTCATATCATTGATAGTCATCTTAATGATGAAGAGGATATGAAAAGTAAACAGAGAGCTTTATGCAGTCGAGGTAATTTACTGGTACTTGCCAGAAAATTTTACATTTGTTCAAATGCTGTTAAGGTCAAGTTATTCTCATCATATTGTAACAACATTTACAGTGGGGCAAAAAAGTATTTACTCAGTCACCAATTGTGCAAGTTCTCCTACTTAAAAAGATGAGAGGCCTGCAATTTTCATCATAGGTATACCTCAACTATGAGAGACAAAATGAGAAAAAAAACCCCCAGAAAATCACATTGTCTGTCTGATTTTTAAAGAATTTATTTGCAAATTATGGTGGAAAATAAGTATTTGGTCAATAACAAAAGTTCATCTCAATACTTTGTTATATACCCTTTGTTGGCAATGACAGAGGTCAAACGTTTTCTGTAAGTCTTCACAAGGTTTTCACACACTTTTGCTGATATTTTGGCCCATTCCTCCATGCAGATCTCCTCTAGAGCAGTGATGTTTTGGGGCTGTCGCTGAGCAACACGGACTTTCAACTCCCTCCAAAGATTTTCTATGGGGTTGAGATCTGGAGACTGGCTAGGCCACTCCAGGACCTTGAAATGCTTTTTACGAAGCCACTCCTTCGTTGCCTGGGTGGTGTGTTTGGGATCATTGTCATGCTGAAAGACCCAGCCACGTTTCATCTTCAATGCCCTTGCTGATGGAAGGAGGTTTTCACTCAAAATCTCACGATACATGGCCCCATTCATTCTTTCCTTTACACGGATCAGTCGTCCTGGTCCCTTTGCAGAAAAACAGCCCCAAAGCATGATGTTTCCACCCCCATGCTTCACAGTAGGTATGGTGTTCTTTGGATGCAACTCAGCATTCTTTCTCCTCCAAACACGACAAGTTGAGTTTTTACCAAAAAGTTCTATTTTGGTTTCATCTGACCATATGACATTCTCCCAATCCTCTTCTGGATCATCCAAATGCTCTCTAGCAAACTTCAGATGGGCCTGGACATGTACTGGCTTAAGCAGGGGGACACGTCTGGCACTGCAGGATTTGAGTCCCTGGCGGCGTAGTGTGTTACTGATGGTAGCCTTTGTTACTTTGGTCCCAGCTCTCTGCAGGTCATTCACTAGGTCCCCCCATGTGGTTCTGGGATTTTTGCTCACCGTTCTTGTGATCATTTTGACCCCACGGGGTGAGATCTTGCGTGGAGCCCCAGATCGAGGGAGATTATAAGTGGTCTTGTATGTCTTCCATTTTCTAATAATCGCTCCCACAGTTGATTTCTTCACACCAAGCTGCTTACCTATTGCAGATTCAGTCTTCCCAGCCTGGTGCAGGTCTACAATTTTGTTTCTGGTGTCCTTTGACAGCTCTTTGGTCTTGGCCATAGTGGAGTTTGGAGTGTGACTGTTTGAGGTTGTGGACAGGTGTCTTTTATACTGATAACGAGTTCAAACAGGTGCCATTAATACAGGTAATGAGTGGAGGACAGGGCGGCACGGTGGTGTAGTGGTTAGCGCTGTCGCCTCACAGCAAGAAGGTCCTGGGTTCAAGCCCCGGGGCTGGCGAGGGCCTTTCTGTGTGGAGTTTGCATGTTCTCCCCGTGTCCGCGTGGGTTTCCTCTGGGTGCTCCGGTTTCCCCCACAGTCCAAAGACATGCAGGTTAGGTTAATTGGTGGCTCTAAATTGACCGTAGGTGTGAATGTGAGTGTGAATGGTTGTCTGTGTCTGTGTCAGCCCTGTGATGACCTGGCGACTTGTCCAGGGTGTACCCCGCCTTTCGCCCGTAGTCAGCTGGGATAGGCTCCAGCTTGCCTGCGACCCTGTAGAAGGATAAAGCGGCTAGAGATAATGAGATGAGATGAGTGGAGGACAGAGGAGCCTCTTAAAGAAGTAGTTACAGGTCTGTGAGAGCCAGAAATCTTGCTTGTTTGTAGGTGACCAAATACTTATTTTACCGAGGAATTTACCAATTAATTCATTAAAAATCCTACAATGTGATTTCCTGGATTCTTTACCCCCATTCTGTCTCTCATAGTTGAAGTGTACCTATGATGAAAATTACAGGCCTCTCTCATCTTTTTAAGTGGGAGAACTTGCACAATTGGTGGCTGACTAAATACTTTTTTGCCCCACTATACTTATGTACTCTATAGGTAAATTATCGTGTTACTTACAGAAATATTGTACGTGTTGCCTTCAATAATGTCCTTAGGGGCCTACTGAATTATAACCGCAGAAGCAGTGCTAGTCAGATGTTTGTTAGTAATGGCATTTAGTCTTATCAGGAATTAATAAGAACTGTTATCTATAGTCTTAAAAAATGGCTTGAATATTCTGAGAACTTTTTTATTCATAGCATCATTCATTCTGATATTTGTTGTGAGTCAACATTAGTCACACAATGGAAAAACCTGTTGTATGCTGGTCATCATATGTCTTAACTATTCTGCTGTGATTTTTATACTGTTTTTTTTATTACAGATGCTAGTCATTGGCCTATCATGGTGCAATTCATGTGTTCTGTTTTTATTTCTATTTTACAGATTTTTTTATGCAATTTTATACATTTTATAATATTATGGACTGTACGTTGTCTGCATGTCTGAGATAAATAAATAAATAAAATTAAAATTATGCACTTTTGTGAATGTTCTTGCGATACAGCTTGTTAAAGTTAAATAGAACATAACATATGAGAACATAAAGATAGGTTCAGTTATGTCAAGGATAGAAAATAAGGTGTGAATGAATTGACTGAATTCTACATACTTTCATCCATTCATTTCTGTTTTTATACTTACAGATGACCTCTTAGTGAAACTTGTTTGTGTGAAATTCTTTCACTTGTTATTTTCATCCTGAAATCATTTTTGTTAGTAAAACATAATTTAAACATCATTTTGTTAATTCGATTTTATTAAAATGTACTAAACACAACTGGTACTATCTCAACCAATAAAGTAGGCAGTAGGCACGCAAGTGTAAAAGTACATAAAGTCAAGGTCTTGGGAATAAAAATATCAGTTTTGAAAAAGTCTGGAATTTTGATTTGGAAAAAGAGCAAGCACCCTGAGGCCATGCTTGGATGTGCAGGAGATACCGGTAGGTGCAACAACTGTAAAAGTTAATATACCAGCATAGCTTATAATAAATGAACATTCAATATTTCTGAACAGAGCTGGGAAGAGGGGTAACATACCCAAACAATATTTCTGGGAGAAATTTACCTTTGAACAAACTCCAGTGTCCTTGCAGCTTTTTCTTGGTATTGCAGGTTGAACACACAGTAGGTAGCGAAAACTGCAGCAAGCCCTGTGATGAAGATTTGTTGGATGCCTTCACATTTGACTTGGCTTTCGATGCTGATCATCCAATGGCCCGATGTGACTCCATCACCAGCAACTGATGCAGACAACAGTTATGGAAAACAAATATGGGTATAAGAGCCCTATATGAGGATAAGACGTTCACAGAAAAAGCCACCCCTTAAATATTGTTTTAACAGTAATGTTTTGTGCAACTTGATGTGTTTGTGTGGCATTGTTTAACTGGTGTTTTAGGTCAATACACACACACACACACACACATTGAACTGTAGTGCTAAGAGGAAAGCTGGACAGAAATGTGTTCGATGTATTCACTGCAATGTCTGTGTATTTTGCAGAATAACACACTAAAGACAGAACATAAGTTACACTGAGTCTCTGTTCAAGTGTGCAACACCTATCCACACATTTTGTACTGTATTTATATCAAGTATCATAAATTATCTTGTTGCAAATCATTAGTTTCCACAACTTGCAATAGGAAAAAGAATGAGAGAACTATATCCATGACAGACCACGATAAAACTTAAGTTTAGGAGACAGATACAGAAAGAGAAATTAGACAGATGGAGACACAGAAAGACAAACTGACTTTGTTCTATACTCCATGTCATCCTTTTATGACACTTACCCAGTAGAATCAGTCGTGGACTGGTTGGGAGGGTCATGGTGCGTTGATACAGTGGCATGGTGCAGTGGCAGACATCTGTAGAACATGGACAACAGTATCCAAATTAAGAATGGAATTGCATGTACAGTCATAGCAGACACAAGAAATAATGCTAAACAAAACTTACATCAACAAAGAGCATCAGTCCCTCTGTTCTCTCATCAAAGTAGGCCATCAGTAACTGGATGATGCAAAGAGTCACTTCCCTATCTTCAGATTGTACATCTTTGTTCTTCAGTTTTGTCCTTAAATACTTCTCCATTCCTTGTCCACATTCTTCAATGGATAGCTCCAAGGCATGCAGAACGCTGATGTCAGTAAGTAACTCAAAGTGACAGTAGAGACCCCTTGGGGTAAAAAGGTAGGGCCACTGGATTCTTAAATCTTCAATGGAAGGTGCTGGAGTCTGATTGATGTGGTTATGCTGAAGACAGAATGTTGTTTTCATGAGGTTTATCACTTCTGCCCTCTCACTACCTTGAATACCTTCCTGCCTGTAGATGTTCACCAATTATTGCCGCTTCTGCGCCACTGTCTCATTGGTTTCTTCAGGTGGAGGGTCAGGCTGAAATTGTGTGCATCTGTAAGTATCAGCTGGCCTCTGCAGTTGTCCAGACCGTCTTGATGTTCGGAGTCGTTTCAATGTCCCTGCAGGGTTTATGTTCTCAATTTGCGTTTTCACTTGAGAAAAGAGTGACGTAAAACCTCCAGCAACGATGACACCTCCTGTTGTCATCTCAGCAAAACTACTGGGGTACTGCTTAACGATGTTTTGGCAGATGACGAGACATTCTCTGCGTGTGGGGTTAACCTCATACCTTCTCATTTCATCAAGAATTCGTATCATCTGGCGTCGCTTGTCAGGAGCAGGTCTTTTGCTGTTGGCAATGGCTGACTGCACTTCCTCTGGCATTTTATCCCATGGGACTTTAAAGGTTTCATGCCACTTACTGGATTTGTTGGCTGATTGTCTTAGGCTGTGCGAAGTACATGGTGTTGATGGTTCTGAAGAGCTTGACAGGGATGAAATGCTGGACAGTGAAGATGAAGAGCAAAGCAATGGACTAGAGAGTGAAGTCAGACTTGTATGTGTTGAGTCATCTGGCAAAATTTGTAGATCAAGTGTGACTGTAGTAGATTATAGAACACATAGAAATAAAATATATTATTCTTATTATTATCACTATTTCACAATATTTGCCACATATGCATGCAAACTCATATCATAAACACTAGATATCCTCACACTTTGTACTACAGAAGTCCATATGACATGTTAAATCTCTTGCATTATCCAGTTTAGTTACATTCTTTACATATTTATGGCGATGAGTGTGAGAGCGAAAGGTCAAAAACTTAGAAAAAGCTCTTGTGCATTCAGGGAAACCACACTTGAAAGATGCATTAGGCAGACAACTATGAGTTCGCATGTGCCTGACATGTGAAAATGTATTCCTGCAGGTTTTACCACATATGTTGCAAGTTATCATGTTTTCACTGCAGGCCTTCACAGTAAAATAATCTCACCAACACACAAACTTGAAAATACTCTCTCAAGAAAAAAAAAATCATTACATCAACAACTAGTCAAGTAACTTTTAGCTACTGTATATTACATTAGTGCATATTTGAAGCTACTTTTTAGCTTTTTGCATCAATCTGCATAACAAACTTCTCCACCACGGTGGTGTAGTGGTTAGCACTGTCGCCTCACAGCAAGAAGGTTCCGGGTTCGAACCCAGCGGCCGGCGAGGGCCTTTCTGTGTGGAGTTTGCATGTTCTCCCCGTGTCTGTGTGGGTTTCCTCCGGGTGCTCCGGTTTCCCCCACAGTCCAAAGACATGCAGTTAGGTTGATGTGGGACGGCCTTGGGCTGAAGTGCCCTTGAGCGAGGCACCGAACCCCTGACTGCTCCCCGGGTGCTGTAGTGCGGCTGCCCACTGCTCTGTGTGTGTGTGTGTGTTCACTGCTTCAAATGGGTTAAATGCAGAGGATGAATCTCACTGTGCTTGAAGTGTACATGTGACGAATAAAGGTTTCTTCTTATAAAGGTTTCTTCTATAAACTCTCATACTTGAAAACGTAAAACAACAAAAGGTAAAATAGAAACTTGTAGCCCACCTTAAGTAGATGTGACAACAAATCAAATGACCAATGATCAGAATTTACAGTATTCAACTGTATTAATGGAGAACGGTACACTACTGTGCAAAATATCCAGTATTTTTACAGCAATTTGTTGTTTTACAATCAGGGTACGCAAGCTAAAAATCACATTGTAACGGTTCAGTGTTCGTGGGTGGAGCACAGAGGACGGCAGGACAGAGATCAGGTTTGACAACACGTTTTATTACCACGCTTTTCAGCATAACAATTATGTGCACTTTTCAGACACACACACACACTCAGTGTCTGGTTCAGCAAGAGCTCCTCTGCTCTCCCTCCTTAAGTAGGGCGCGGTCACTGGGAAGACACAAACACAGGTTAATTGCTCTCAGGTGTAGTGATTCTGCCACTCACCTTCCCTGACTCCGCCCTCCTGTCACAGACCGGTGCTTGACCACGCCCCCGCTGCGACATACCCCCACCGCCCGACTCAGGCTGGGCGGCCATCCGGCCTGCAGCCGACTCCCCCCCCCCCCTTGGCGGGAGAGGAAGTCCGCCACGACCATCCTGTGGACTACCTTGAAATTAAAGGGTTGGAGTGCCAGATACCAACAGGTGATCCGCGCGTTGGCATCTTTCATGCAGTGGAGCCACTGGAGGAGCACGTGGTCCGAACAGAGGGTGAAAGGGCGCCCCAGCAGGTAGTACCGGAGGGCGAGGACCGCCCACTTGATGGCCAGACACTCTTTCTCTATGGTGCTGTAGCACCCCTCACGCACCGACAGCTTCCTGCTTATATACAGGACAGGGCGGTCCTCCCCCTCCACCTCCTGGGACAAAACCGCCCCCAGCCCTCTGTCCGACACATCGGTCTGCAACATAAAGGGGAGAGAAAAGTCAGGGGAGTGTAGAAGTGGCCCCCCACACAGTGCAGCCTTTACCTCTGAAAAAGCCCGCTGGCATTGCTCCGTCCACTGGACCGGGTCTGGTGCCCCCTTTTTAGTGAGATCAGTCAGCGGGCTGGTGACGTCCGAATAATTAGGTATAAACCTATGATAATAGCCAGCCAGCCCCAGGAACTGTCTCGCCCCCTTTTTGGTCTTGGGCCTTGGGCAGGCCGCAATCGCTGCGGTCTTGTTAATTTGGGGACGCACCTGCCCGTTGCCCAAGTGGAAGCCCAGATACCGTACTTCCACCCGCCCAATTGCACACTTCTTTGGGTTGGCTGTGAGACCCGCTCACCTCAGTGACCTAAGGATGGCCCTTAGGTGTTCTAAGTGCCTCGGCCAGTCATTACTATATGTAATGATGTCATCCAGATAGGCGGCCGCATAGGTGGCGTGGGGGCGGAGGACCCGATCCATCAGGCGCTGAAACGTAGCGGGCGCCCCAAACAGCCCAAACGGAAGTGTGACGAATTGGTGTAACCCAAACGGTGTAGAAAAGGCCGTTTTTTCTCGGGATAGTGGAGTCAAGGGGATCTGTCAATATCCCTTCGTCAAATCCAGTGTCGAATAAAAGCGAGCCATGCCTAGTCGATTGAGCAGCTCGTCAATATGAGGCATTGGGTATGCGTCAAATTTAGACACCGCGTTGACTTTCCTATAGTCCACACAGAACCGGACCGACCCGTCGGCCTTGGGTACCAAGACCACCGGGCTGCTCCAGTCACTGTGGAACTCCTCGACGATGCCCATTTCGAGCATGGTCTGAAGTTCTTCCCGAACCACCTTTTTCTTGTGTTCGGGTAGCCTGTAAGGGCGGCTACGCACTACCACCCCCGGGGGCGTCTCGATGTGGTGCTCTATGAGGTTAGTGCGACCGGGCGGGGGCGAGAACACATCTGAAAACTCGGTCTGCAACTGGGCGACCTCTGTGAGTTGGGTCGGGGAGAGGTGGTCTCCACAGGGGACCGGAGAGGTACGTGATGCCAATCTCCCTTTTTGAACCTCCGGCCCCAGCTCCGCCTTCTCCGGAACCACCGACACCAACGCCACGGGGACCTCCTTGTTCCAGAGTTTAAGCAGATGGAGGTGGTAAATCTGTAGCGCCCCACCCCTGTCCGTTCGCCTCACCTCATAGTCGACGTCCCCAACTCGCCGTGTGACCTCAAAGGGTCCTTGCCACTTGGCGATCAATTTGGAGCTCGACGTGGGCAGCAGTACAAGTACTTTATCTCCCGGAGTGAACTCTCTAAGGCGCGTACCCTTGTTGTACAGGCGGGCTTGCCGTTCCTGGGCCTGCCGCAAATTCTCCTGAGTTAGGTGGGTGAGCGTGTGGAGTTTTGCGTGCAGGTCCATAACGTACTGAATTTCGTTTTTGCTTTGTGAAGGTCCCTCCTCCCAATTTTCCCGCAGCACATCTAGGATGCCGCGCGGCTTACGCCCATATAATAATTCGAATGGGGAGAACCCCGTGGAGGCTTGGGGAACCTCTCGCACTGAGAACAGCAAGGGTTCGAGCCACTTATCCCAATTACGTGCGTCCTCACTTACGAATTTTTTAATAATATTTTTGAGGGTGCGGTTGAATCGTTCTACTAAACCGTCCGTTTGTGGGTGATACACGCTGGTGCGGATCGGCTTAATCCCCAATAACCCATACAGTTCGCGCAGTGTCCGTGACAAACATAGTGCCTTGATCAGTCAGAATCTCTTTCGGGATTCCAACTCGGGAGATGATGCGGAAGAGCGCCTCTGCAATACTGCGTGCTGAGATATTGCGCAGAGGCACTGCTTCCGGGTATCGCGTTGCATAGTCCACCAGAACTAATATAAAGCGGTACCCTCGTGCTGACCGATCTAATGGCCTGACGAGATCCATCCCAATTCTTTCAAACGGGGTCTCGATTAATGGAAGAGGGCGCAAAGGCGCTTTTGGAATGGCCGCTGGATTTACTAACTGGCATTCGCGGCATGCCGTACACCACCTACAGACATCGCCGCGAATCCCCGGCCAATAGAATCGGGCCATTATTCGGGCTAGTGTTTTATCCTGCCCCAAGTGTCCAGCCATGGGATTAAAGTGAGCCGCCTGGAATACCAATTCCCGGCGGCTCTTCGGAATTAAAAGCTGCGTGACACTCTCTTTAGTTTGAGTGTCCTGCGTCACTCGGTATAACCTATCCTTCATAATTGCGAAGTAGGGGAAGGACGGGGTGGCGTTCGGCTGGAGCGTTTGACCATCGATTACTCTCACTTGGTCAAAAGCATGTCGCAGAGTCTCGTCTCGCGATTGTTCTAATGGGAAATCCGCGAGGGATTTCCCAATAGAGAGAGGAGGAACCGGCGGCTCCTCACTCTGACGCGGAGATGACGTAGACGGCTCTGCGACAGCTGCTCCCGCCAAAGCGGCACCGGGACCTCCCCCTGTTAAATGGCAGGACCCACTCTTTATTAGGCGTGTCATTAAACCCCGAAATCCCGGCCAATCAGTCCCCAAAATTAGATAGTGGGTAAGGTGGGGATTAACCGCCGCCTTCACTATAAATTTTTCCCCTCTGAAAATAATGTGGACCGACACCAAAGGGTAGCTGTGAACATCCCCGTGCACACACAACACCTTCACCCCTTGTGCTCCCCCCAATGCCTCGTTTTGAACCAGGCTTTGGCGAATTGAGGTCTGATTACAACCAGAATCCACCAACGCCTGATATGTAGCCCCTTGGATACTCACCGGTATGCGATACGCTCCGGCCCGATCGACGGCGGCCTCTGGCGCGTCGGGGATCCGAACCACCGCGCCCATTTCCGTTGCTGTGCACTGCTGTTGAAGGTGGCCCGGCTCCCCGCAGCGCCAGCAAACCGGCTCGGGCTTTCCCTCTGCACCGGTGATCTGGGGCTCACTCACCTGAGGTGGGGGAGAGACAGACACAGAAGGGAGAAATGGGAGGGCACCGCGGGTGTGGCGGGCCGGCTGGGGTGGTGCCGGCCCCCGCCTCCGCGGAGGGGGAATGGGGCGAGAGAGAGAGAGAGAAGAGAAGATGCCATCTGCTGTCCTGCCGCCGGGACAGCCGCCAAATGGTCCTCCGCCAGCTAGACTGCTTGATCCAGTGACGCCGGGCGGTGGCACCGGACCCACTCCGCAGTTCCTGCTGGCAAGCGAGCGACGAACTGTTCCAGCGCCACCTGGTCGAGGATTCCTTCGGCGTCGCGGTTGTTGGCCCTCAGCCACCGCCAGCAGGCATCCCGGAGCTGCTGGCCAAACGCGAACGGCCGGCCGACTTCCTCCAAGCGCAGCGCGCAGAAGCGCTGTCACTGCTGTTCTGGAGTGCGCCCCACGCGCTGGAGGACGGCCCAGCGGAAGTCCGCGTAGGCCAGCCGGCGGTCGGCGGGGAGCTGTAGCGCGGCCAGCTGTGCTTCTCCCGTGAGCAGGGGGAGGAGGCGCGCCGCGCGCTGCTCCATCGGCCACCCCGAGGCTTCGGCGACTTGCTCAAAGAGCGTGATGAACGCCTCGGGGTCGTCCTGCGGGCCCATCTTGGTGACGGTGAGGGGAGACGGGCCCGCGGTAGGAGCGCTGGTGGGCCCCGCCGACGCGAGGAGGTGCCGGAACGCCTGGCGATCTTCTTGTTGGGCCAACACCAGGGCCTCGAACCGCTCTTCTTGCTCCTTTCGGAGGGTGAGTAGCGCCTGGTGCTGGCTTTGCTGGGCCGTGGCGAGGGCGTGGATCAGTTCAGCGAACGGGGAGGACTCCATGGGGCTGTGAGGCTGCTGTGCTCCAGGTCCCGGGTTTCGGCACCACTGTAACGGTTCAGTGTTCGTGGGTGGAGCACAGAGGACGGCAGGACAGAGATCAGGTTTGACAACATGTTTTATTACCACACTTTTCAGCATAACAATTATGTGCACTTTTCAGACACACACACACACTCAGCGTCTGGTTCAGCAAGAGCTCCTCTGCTCTCCCTCCTTAAGTAGGGTGCAGTCACTGGGAAGACACAAACACAGGTTAATTGCTCTCAGGTGTAGTGATTCTGCCACTCACCTTCCCTGACTCCGCCCTCCTGTCACAGACCGGCGCTTGACCACGCCCCCGCTGCCACACACATTTAACACTTATTATCTTCAATATCAAAAGGCTTGACTAAATAAACTTGGTTGTTTATTGTAGCCCTGTGATAGCTCTATTTACCATGCAAAAAAAAAAATTGGTGATAACGTTATTTTTGGTGAATGTATGGTAATATATGTCATATTTAGCAAAATTACTCGTGTCATTTAGAAAAAGTGCTTTTTTGACCACACGTAGCTCCAAAAGGGATGCACTTAAATCATTCTTTATACCATAAAACAAATATTTGGTTCCATATCATTGGAAACATAGTTAAGTTTTAATGTTGAATGCCAGTACGTTTTCAGACTATTTTGATCAAATTAGTATGTAATTGTGTTAAAAAAAATGTCCTGTCTGAGACAGCTAATTTTTCAATATAAAATAACATATCTAAAATGATTATTTTCATCCTAAAATGTGGTCGAGATATTGGGACATAGATATTAGAGACAACTAACACAAAGCTTACAGCCTTATTTAAAAGCACTATGGAAGTAGTGGATTCTGAATTGTCAAAAAAAAAAAGTCCTCTCCAAGAATCACTTCATTTGTTTCTCCCAGCCCTGCTTAAAGCTACACTTAATCTTCTTTATCTTATAGCAGATTACACAAAACTACCATACATGTCAAAAAATTACCTGAAATCTGTTCTTTAACTTGTCCTTCACTTAAAAACTGGTACAAGAACCAGTTTGAATCAATTTGAATTTTGGACCCCTGTAACACAAACTTTGTACCCTGATTGTAAAACAACCCTTACAGTGATGGGATGGTCTGGAGCAGAGTGCGAATTACCCCACCATAATTGGGGGGTACCATCATGGTCCACTATCATATCAATCGCCCCCCGGTCCTGTCCCATCTCGTCTATGGAAGTCGGTGTCAGTAACTCAACACAATAACTCTGAACAATAATTTTTAATGTCATTAAGAAGCATGACAAACCATACAGTACTACCACAGAAGAAAAACAGCAGTACAACCTGATAACCTTCTTTGTCAGAACAAACTGGGTATCAACACTACAAATGAGTCACATACAGTATATACACACATGCAGAACAGTCCTGCTGAATGTCTTGCTCTCTTTCATCCTGCTGTGCCTCTCCTGTCTGCTGGGAACCCATTTTCTTTATTCACATGAACAGTGTATTAAACCTAACTGCACCTACACTTGTACTGTAATTGTCTGTAGATCTTAGTGCTAATATTCACTACTTACTCTTTTAGGACCAAAAAAATGCCTGATGTCTGGCCCTTTTCTTTTCCTCATGTTTGGCCTACTGTCTCTGTGAATAAACTCAAACAGGGTACTCAGATGAAACTATGACTATCTTAAAAATAATACAAAAGGAATGTGAGTAAAAACAATAGAAAACATCCATGTACTAGGCTATTTTGCCTAGGCTAGCCTACTACCTGGCTCTTTTTATGTTGCCCCCAGTCCCCAGAGGTTCTGATTGTAATTTTACATAGGCTTAGCTCGGCCTACATCAGAACGTCTTGTGCCTAATCACACACACAGGATGGGCCTATGTGCCAAATGAATTTCAGAAGGGCACAATTTATTCATGATAAAATGAGAATGGAAACATATGGAGTTCTTCTCCTTTGAAATGAGAATCGTTTCTATACCACACTGTAATAAGCTTGATTTAAATAGAGACTTAGCTTATCTTGCTAACTAACGTTGGTAACTAATGTTAATGTCCGTCCACTGTAGCCTTCTGGCCTCAGTGGGTAAGTAATTCAATGTATAACGACGTGACATGAGCTGAAAGAACAAATCACTTTAATAAATGAAAGTTGTAAAATAACACATTTTCAACAGGCTAAAAGTTGGCTAGCAACTAACATTACCAATGCACGTCTTCTGCTGCAAACCACATGACTGTATAAATTGCTGCAAACCCATGGACTGTATCTGATGAATCAACTGAATACGGTGTGGACTAGAAGCTATTGCTTCTAGCGCAGGGCTTTTCAAAGTGTGGGGCGCGTCTCCCCTAGGGGGCGCCAGAGTTCTTCGGGGGGGGGCGCAACGTGAGGAAAAATAAACCAGAATAAGTTACTATTGCGGACATTTAGCGAACTTCAGCTAGCCTTTGCCAGCAGGGGCGATTCTAGCATCTGATCTTTGGGGGTGCTTAGCCCCCAGAGCTGACAGAGGCACCTGGCTTGAACGACAGTGTTTCCACGTTTATTCCGCATTTAGACTAGACTTAACTAGACAAGAAGACTAGACTAGACAAGACTAGACTTATGCAATGTTTTAACAGAAGCTGACCCAATAAACTATGATATCTACACATTTACAACCACTGACACAAATATTTACGTTATATTTTTAACTAAAAAAGACCTACTACTGCATTTATAATGTTGGAGCTATTCATTTTGAACAGTGGTAATTGTTAATTAATGTGTTATTGTGTATTGTGTAATAATAGTGTGTATTATTATGATTTTACATTAGTTTACATTAGTTTATATTTGTTATATTTTGGTAGTGTTCTTTTGATAGTCATTTGTTTAATTGTCTGCTTCGTGCATGTACGTTTCACACTCACTGTCCCCCCAGACAATGACCAGGGTTTGGATTTGTGAATGATAAGCAAACGTAAACGCTATGTTACATTAAATAAAATTGACTAACACACGGTGGTCTAGCACCGTAGCACTTGTACAGCTCTGCACAAAAGTATCTCGATATGGATGATAAATGTTGTTTTTATCATTCTGTTCATAGACCAGGGAACATCAATATTGCATTATGCATATTATTGTGTTGTGTTTAACAATTGTAACTCCAGTCCGTACCTTCACATCTCGCTATGCCAGTAATACTCAGGTGCTACTTCGAGTTCCTCATCGGCGTGGAATCCAGTTAAAAAAAACACCATGTCGTAGCAAGCGCTCGCGCGGACAGGCAACCCAATCAGAGGGGACGCAAGGAGGAGAGGGATTTTACTGCTCATAGAACTATCACCTAACAGGTGAATTCAAGAACACACACACGCCCGCGCACACATTCATTGCGCAGTGCGCAAGGGCACTTATTTCTGAAAATTACGTCCAAAAGCAGTGTTTTTGAGGGTGCTGAGCTAGGGGGTGCTGAGCTCGTTTTTGGGGGTGCTTGAGCACCCCCAAAAATAGGCTAAACGCGCCCCTGTTTGCCAGAGACAAAATGGATGGATTTTTAGTACCTAAAGCTACAGTGAGTGAGGAGACAGAGTCTGGGCCAAGCAAAAAAAGAAGGAAGTATGACCACGATTATTTAAAGTTTGGATTTTCATGGACTGGATCTGAAGATGCTCCACTGCCACAGTGTGTTGTCTGCCAAGAGGTGCTAGCTAACGATGCTATGAGATGTTTAAAATGTGTAAAACAAGATGTTTAAAAAAAAGCACAGATGTTTAAAATATGCAAAAAAAAAAAGGTTTTCAAAAAGCACAGATGTTTAAAATGTGTAAAAAAATGTTTTAATAAAGCTCATATGTTTTAAATGTGTAAAAAAAAATGCTTTCAGAAAGCACAGATATTTAAAATGTGTAAAAGAAAAAAATAAAAATGTGTACAACACCCATTTTTTTAAATACGAATGGAACATTAAGTATAGCAACAACAAAAATTGTAGTGGGGGGGGGGGGGGGGGGGGGGGCGCTGTTGTTTATTTGCTCTCTGCGGGGGGGAGGGGGGGCTGACTCCCCCACAATTTGAAAACCCCTGCTCTAGCGCGTTCTAGCGCTGCGGTGACTAAAAATGGTACGGTCCACAATAGGGGTGTCTGTCTGAAATCAATTTACATTAAAATGTTCCTACAATAAGAATGCCGAATGGGAGTTGGTTTGAATTATATATTCCTTTTCACAATATCAGAAAAAATATCGGACCCCCCAAAAAACTTATATTTTTGTCTCTTTGGGGGGTACTGGGTCTTCATTGGGGGGTATAGTACCCCCCAGTACCCCCCGTAATTCGAACTATGGTCTGGAGTTCCCTGAAATCACGTGTCTTGAAATCTTGTATGTCTCTTATTTCTCAGAAACCACGTGACTGATTGAATGATTAGAAACTGAAAGTGCAGATTATGAATCACATGAACAAAATGCAGACTGTTGCAGCTTTTATACAGTTGAACTCAAAATTATTAGCCCCCCTTGTGGAATTGAACATAATTCTTGATTTCTCCATGAAAATGACCATTGACAACAAATGTTTTTATTCTTGAAATAAATGCACTATGAAGACATTGTCCAACAAGTTTCATTACGATATCTTATTATCACACTGAGTTTCAACCAAAAACAGCAAAAGTGAGATGTTCAAAATTATTAGCCCCCTGACCATTAGTAGTAAATTGTGTACCCTTTTTGACCCACAACTGACAACAACCTCTTGGAATAGTTTTTCACTAGGTTGGCACAGGTCTCCTGAGGAATTTTGGCCCATTCCTCCATTGCAAACTGTTCCAACTGGCCCAAATTGGATGGTTTTCGTGCATGGACGTTCTTTTTCAGCACTTGCCACAGGTTTTCTATTGGATTGAGATCTGGGCTCTGTGCAGGCCACTGTATGACGTTGGTCTTGGTATCCTTGAAGTATTGCTGGACTATTTAAGATGTATGCTTTGGGTCGTTATCTTGCTGGAAGACCCAACGACGACCTAAGCGCAAAGTGAGAGCAGACTTCTGCATGTTTTCCTTCAGTATTTTTAGGTAATCTTCCTTTTTCATGGTGCCATGCACCCGAACCAGACTGCCTGTACCTGAGGCTGCAAAACAGCCCCACAGCATGATGCTGCCACCACCATGTTTAACTGTGGGAACTGTGTTCACAGGGTTGAAGGCCTCTCCCTTTCTTCGCCATACATAGGCAATGTCCATATGCCCAAACAGCTCCAATTTCGTCTCATCTGACCAAAGCACAGACTTCCAAAACTCATCTTTCTTCTTCAAGTACTCACGGGCAAACTTTAGTCGGGCTTTGATGTGACAATGTTTTAGTAAGGGGGTTCTTCTGGGACGATAGCCCCGAAGCCCATTCCGATGAAGAGCCCTCACAACAGTGTGCCTTGACACACAAACTCCAGAAGAGGCCAGGTCAGCAACAATTTCCTTTGCAGATGTACGGGGCTCTTTACGGACATCTCTGACAATTTTTCTTTCCAGAGTTCTTGAGATCTTACACTTGCGTCCACGACCAGGTTTGTTCTTGACCGAATTTGTCTCCTTGTACTTGGCAATGATGCACCGAACTGCAGTTCTGGAGACTGTAAACCTCTTCGAAATGGCAGTGTAGCCTTGGCCCTTGTCATGAGCCTCCACAATCTTTT
The DNA here is from genome assembly GCF_027579695.1 of Neoarius graeffei. Taxonomy (NCBI): domain Eukaryota; kingdom Metazoa; phylum Chordata; class Actinopteri; order Siluriformes; family Ariidae; genus Neoarius; species Neoarius graeffei. The sequence goes on along the minus strand of NC_083592.1, from coordinate 2,996,109 downwards.
GTCGGAGTTCAAGACTTATTTCTTTAGTCTTCGGCATTGTGACAAATAGTAATCCTCCTCATTCATTCAAATGCCCTGTTCCTTGGAGTCCTTTTAAACTGTTGAATGGAGCCAATTGACTACAGGTGTTGCTAGGAAGCCAATTGATTGCACAGGTGTTGTTTAAAAGCTGATTGGTTAATTAACTGTGTTTTAAAAGCAAGAATCCACATGGGGGCTAATATTTTTGACCAACTCATTTTTACCATATTTCATATAAAGACAGCCTAAAACTAATTTCATATTCCAAAATGCACCACAAACATCTGAATAGTACTGGTGATTGTTTGTGTATATCATTTTTTATCAATGCTTTAAACATTTGGAGGATATTTGGGAAAATGTTCCAAAATTTAAGGGGGGCTAATAATTTTGAGTTCAACTGTAGGTGTGTATGTGTTGCCTATAAATTAACAACATTAGGTTATCTCTGCAGAAAGATTATAATTTTTCTCCCAGGAAAAATTTTCATTAGTCATTATCATTAGTCTTTCACTTTCACATTTTTGAGAACACTGAATGCAGCTGTCTGCAGTGTGTGTAGAGGGTGTGTGCATTATAAATACACCAGTCTACTGAGACACTTCTTCGGTTCACGATGGGAAATGATCAGGTAAGCTCTTCTGCAATGAGATTCACTTTGTGATTTAATAATTAATCATGTTGTTGATTATTTCCTCTTAATATTTTATGCCAATGTTGAAAAACAGAAAATGTGTAATTTCACAATATGAAATCTCATCTCATTATCTCTAGCCGGTTTATCCTGTTCTACAGGGTTGCAGGCAAGCTGGAGCCTATCCCAGCTGACTACGGGTGAAAGGCGGGGTACACCCTGGACAAGTCGCCAGGTCATCACAGGCAGAGGTGGAAAGTAACGAATTACATTACTCGCGTTACTGTACTTGAGTAGCTTTTTTGTGTACTTATACTTTTTCAAGTAATTTTTAAAGAGTGTACTTTTACTTAAGTATGTTTTCTTTTAAGTAGTGTACTTCGGTACATTTTACATCACAACCGTTACTGAGTAAAATAAATAAATAAATAAATAAATTAAAAAAGGCTAAAACGGAGAAGGGGAAATGCGTTCTGGAAATGAATCACGGGAAGGACAGTTGTCGCGCGCGCGAGTCTCACACAGACGATGGCGGACATAATTCGAATTACGGGGGGTACTGGGGGGTACTGTACCCCCCAATGAAGACCCAGTACCCCCCAAAGAGACAAAAATATAAGTTTCGATATTTTTTCTGATATTGTGAAAAGGAATATATAATTCAAACCAACTCCCATTCGGCATTCTTATTGTAGGAACATTTTAATGTAAATCGATTTCAGACAGACACCCCTATTGTGGACCGGACCATTTTTAGTCACCGCAGCGCTAGAACGCGCTAGAGCAGGGGTTCTCAAAGTGTGGGAGAGTCAGACCCCCCCTCCCCCCCGCAGAGAGCAAATAAACAACAGCGCCCCCCCCCACACACACTTTTTGTTGTTGCTATACTTAATGTTCCATTCGTATTTTTAAAAAAATGGTTGTTGTACACATTTTTGTTTTTTTCTTTTACACATTTTAAACATCTGTGCTTTTTGAAAACCTCTTTTTTTTTACACATTTTAAACATCTGTGCTTTTTTAAACATCTTGTTTTACACATTTTAAACATCTCATAGCATCGTTAGCTAGCACCTCTTGGCAGACAACACACTGTGGCAGTGGAGCATCTTCAGATCCAGTCCATGAAAATCCAAACTTTAAATAATCGTGGTCATACTTCCTTCTTTTTTTGCTTGGCCCAGACTCTGTCTCCTCACTCACTGTAGCTTTAGGTACTAAAAATCGATCCATTTTGTCTCTGGCAAAGGCTAGCTGAAGTTCGCTAAATGTCCGCAATAGTAACTTATTCTGGTTTATTTTTCCTCACGTTGCGCCCCCCCCGAAGAACTCTGGCGCCCCCTAGGGGAGACGCGCCCCACACTTTGAAAAGCCCTGCGCTAGAAGCAATAGCTTCTAGTCCACACCGTATTCAGTTGATTCATCAGATACAGTCCATGGGTTTGCAGCAATTTATACAGTCTGTGGTTTGCAGCAGAAGACGTGCATTGGTAATGTTAGTTGCTAACCAACTTTTAGCCTGTTGAAAATGTGTTATTTTACAACTTTCATTTATTAAAGTGATTTGTTCTTTCAGCTCATGTCACATCTTTATACATTGAATTACTTACCCACTGAGGCCAGAAGGCTACAGTGGACGGACGTTAACGTTAGTTACCAACGTTAGTTAGCAAGATAAGCTAAGTATCTATTTAAATCAAGCTTATTACAGTGTGGTATAGAAACGATTCTCATCTCAAAGGAGAAGAACTCCATATGTTTCCATTCTCATTTTATCATGAATAAATTGTGCCCTTCTGAAATTCATTTGGCACATAGGCCCATCCTGTGTGTGTGATTAGGCACAAGAAGTTCTGATGTAGGCCTCGCTAAGCCTATGTAAAATTACAATCAGAACCTCTGGAGGCAACATAAAAAGAGCCAGGTAGTAGGTTAGCCTAGGCAAAATAGCCTAGTACATGGATGTTTTCTATTGTTTTTACTTACATTCCTTTTGTATTATTTTTAAGATATTCATAGTTTCATCTGAGTACCCTGTTTGAGTTTATTCACAGAGACAGTAGGCCAAACATGAGGAAAAGAAAAGGGCCAGACATCAGGCATTTTTTTGGTGCTAAAAGAGTAAGTAGTAAATATTAGCACTAAGATCTACAGACAATTACAGTACAAGTGTAGGTGCAGTTAGGTTTCAGACACTGTTCATGTGAATAAAGAAAATGGGTTCCCAGCAGACAGGAGAGGCACAGCAGGACGAAAGAGAGCAAGACATTCAGCAGGACTGTTCTGCATGTGTGTATATACTGTATGTGACTCATTTGTAGTGTTGATACCCAGTTTGTTCTGACAAAGAAGGTTATAAGGTTGTACTGCTGTTTTTCTTCTGTGGTAGTACTGTATGGTTTGTCATGCTTCTTAATGACATTAAAAATTATTGTTCAGAGTTATTGTGTTGAGTTACTGACACCGACTTCCATAGACGAGACGGGACGGGGGGGGGGCGATTGATATGATAGTGGACCATGATGGTACCCCCCCAATTATGGTGGGGTAATTCGCACTCTGATGGCGGACATGCACCGGCGCTTTGGGGGGGGGGGGGGGGGGCTTTGGGGGGCTCAAGCCCCTGGGCCACAGCCAGTCAGGGGCCTTGTAATATTAATAAAATAATAAACTGTCGGAATCGTTGGCCTACATTAATGTATGGATAGAAATAAGGTTAGAAATAAATGAGCGCACAGTAGCCTGCTGTAAGAGACATGGTGGATGTGGTTCGCGAAACGAACACCCACAACTGTACCAGAATAAAATGTAACAAAATGTAACGTCACGCACGAAAGCGCGCCAAAGACTGCAGACTACAGAGACACAAATTTAGAGGCTTTGAAAGATGAAGCGTTCACATGTTAGCGGGGCGCATAAAAGGAAAAAAAGAGAGAGATGCAGGTAATGATAGAATCGTTGCCTGAAGTCACAGACTTTTTAAGGTAAGGATCACCAATCTGTTCAGAATATCAGCTACTTATCAGTTATCAGCCTACCAGCAGCTAGGCTATGTGCAGCTAGGCTAGATATGCTATGATCTGTCCAACAGTAAAATAAATCAGTTGTGATTTGAATACGTGTCATGTGATTTGAGTTATAATCCTGTTAGTATAATAGCATATTTCGATGGGGATAATAAAATGTCTAAAACAGCATCTACTGAAGAAATTGATGAAAAGATTGTAGCCTATAATGTTCACAGTTCGGGCAGCAGACAGAGTAAGCATACTGAGGGGAATAGCAATACAAAGCTAGCGCAGATCCACATTTCTCGCTAGCTGTGTTGGGTGTGTTGTTAACCTGTGTGGATTTAAGTGAAATACTTGAGAAGTTCTGTGGTCAAGACAACGTTTTAAGGTAAGGACACTTGATTATTAATGTTTGCCCGCCGTGGCTTGTTGTTGACGAAAGGCCCACATGATTTTGCCTTATGCAGCTACTGCTAGCGTCATGCTTTGAACTAGGTTAAGCTCATTTGCGCTAAAGGATGGGTTTATTGAAGGACTTTGATGTAGCTAGTTTCTTTTTAAAAAATCGTATGCTCAAAACAGTATGCCCGTGTTCATCATGTTTAACTTTTTTCTTGATGGAGTGCGTGAAATATTGTTGCAAGTGGTATTTCGATGCAGTCATGTCAAAAAGGCACGGTCTTATTCAAGGAGAAGGAAGACTTGCATGATGCTTGAACATAGATCGGTAAAATAGACCCTAGTAGGACTTGGTTTCGTGTATTTCGGTCTGTAGAGTTATGAGTTTGGCCGCTGTCCATGGTGTTTACGTTTCATGTGGCCGCCGAGCCAAGTACCTTCATCATCATCATGTTCCCCTGTCAAAAGTTAAACTCTCTAGGGGTGCTTCTGCTGTAGCAGTTGCAGCAGTTGCTCAAAGTTTGATTTGTCCATCATCATATGTCTTATCTGTTGGGTGTCTATGCCCAGCAGATTTTCCCATTTCGTCCAACAGGAGCTGCTTTTGCACTTGGTTATTGCCCATCTGGCAAACGTGAGCAATATATTTTAGTTGTTGTACGTAGCAGGATAGTTTTATATCCTGGGTTCCTGTCAGTTTCCAGAGGTCAGCATTGGACATCTTGTAGCTCCAGTCTATATCTTCATTTGTAGTGTTCTTTTGGTCAGGGGCATTCTTTCGTTTATATCCACCTTTAATCATTTTCCTTAGGAAGCCGTGCCACACTACCTCAGTTATGTGAATTTCACTGGATGATAGTTGCCATGCCTGTGTGCTGTACAGGAGGCGAGATCGAACGCATGCCACTAGGAACTTTATACGGGTTTTTAGTAGTATTCGGTGGTCGGTTAGAACGTGTTTCAGTTCATTCCATTTCATGAATGCAGCACTTATCCTAGCATGCAGGAAGTGTGAGGATTCATCACAGTTGCTGACATTATAAGTTATAACCAAGATATTTAAAGGTGCGGACGTTTTTAATATTAGTGCCGCCAAGGGAAATGATACTTGGTTTACATTTGATATCCTCATTGACGTTAAAAGCCATTGTTTCTGTTTTGACATATGATATTTGTAAACCAAAGCGGGTGTAGGTCTTATCATACAACTGAAGAATATTCTGAAGCTCCTCAATGGATCCAGCGAGTATGGCCCGATCGTCTGCGTATAGAATCTCTGTTATGCAACCCTCTCCTGATGCTCGTGCTTTCGTGCGCATTTCTCTTGTGGATACCTCATTTGGAATGCAATATCTGAACTTGAAGCCTGTATCTGGGTACAGTTTTGATATCTCATGCTGTGCAATCCTGACAACAAAGTCCATATAGATATTAAAAACTGATGGCGATTCTAGGGCACCTTGTCTTGCAGTGAATGTTTGTTTTCATGCCACCGAGCTATTTTTATGTATTTTATTTTTTAAAAGGACTTGTCTGTAGGTGTGTGTGTGTTTTATGTTTACAACACATAGGTCTACATTAGCGCACTCGCACTTGTGTGGTTATCTCTGGCCATACCCCTGCGTGAAAGTTACGCAGTATCACTGTCCTGTCCGTGGTAATAATCACAACCGGCTCTGTAATGATAATGCGCGTGTTCTTCTCTCCCTCTGTGGTCGGATGTGTTGAGCGACGTGAGCGTGGGCCTTGTGCAGCTACGCTGAGCCAAACGTAACCTATCGTAGGCTTCTAGGCTAATTACGCGCTTACACTGTAAATGCTTGACACGTATTGCAAATAAAATAAGAGTGTTTTCTTGGCCAATGGTAAGGGTAGGGTTGACAGGTAGCCTATGAGGGGCCTAGCCCCTGGGCCACGGGTGTTGATAAAGCGCCCCTGCGGACATGGAGGAGACCGAGGAACCTGTGGTGGACGACCCTGCAGAAAACGCAATTTCTTCCATTAATGAAGTGTACCCCTGGCCCTACATATGTGATCACTTCAGCTTCGTAGAGAAAAGGGGTGACAGTTTCATTATGCAATGCAGATTATGTGTGCCCAAGAAGACAACCATTGCGGCATACAAAAATTCGACGTCTAATCTGCGCAAGCATGTTGAGGTAAGTATTGTCATTGGCATCATAATCACGGGCGCAGATAGAGGGTGGGACGGGTGGGATTCGTCCCACCCAGATTTAAATTCACCTCGTTCGGTCCCCCCCCACTTATAGGGAGGAAAAAACGTCTATGCTGTCTTTCTTTGCATAAGGCAAACCTCACGGAAAAATCAAAAGACTAATTACCATTCGGTTTATTGAGGTGCACAGCAGTGTATACATAGTTGCAACAACTCACATAAAACAAAACAAAGACTGATATTCGGTTGGTTGAGCTGCGCAGACTGCACAGGTTGCGAGCTCGAGCTTGGTTGCTATGGTTACCCACAACAAGTTTGACAGGCATATCGGGGTTGGGGTTGGTTTGCTTGCAGCTTTGTCCCCCCCAGTTTTTTGTCCCCCCCAGTTTTTTGTCCTCCCCCAGTTCAAAAAACGTATCTGCGCCCCTGATCATAATGTTTCCTTTCCATAGTAAAACCGACAATAGGCTGGATATATTCCAAAAATAGTGGATGGTATTGCTAATGTTGAAGTAGCAACCTGTTGGTACTGTAACATAATGGTAACTAGTCTGTTATTCGGTTGGCTAATCATGCAAGCAAGTTAGCTCGCCAACCTGACGTGATCAGTCCTCCTACCATTCTACATCCAACAGGCCAGAAAGGAATACTAAGCAAAACAAATAATGTTTGAATTGAATTGTTCAATAACACACAGTGCACACAGGCAAGCTACGAGATTTCGGTGCAACATTTCACTTTCATATTTCGTGTACAATGCTTTGTGTGTGGTCAGGGCGATGTAAACGACATGACTGTGTGTATTGACCTTTTTTGTTTGTCTCAGTTTTAATGCAGCATTATCCTAAGCATTCAATTTGATACACTTCCTTTAAATAAAACATCTGGGTTGAGATGTACATATATCCTTGTTTCCTCTTCTTTTTCATTTTTGCACAACACAATGGAGGCAGAAAACACCCATTGTTAAAAGTAACGTTTTACTTTTACTCAAAGTACATTTTAAATGATCTACTTTTTACTTTTACTTGAGTAGATTTTTTGTCTGGTAACTTTACTTGTACTTAAGTAAAATTTCATCAGAGTAACAGTACTTGTACTTGAGTATAATATTTTAGTACTCTTTCCACCTCTGACACACACACACACACCCCTCGTATATCTACAAAGCACATGAAATATAGAAAATGACATTTCCAATTTCAAACACAAGATGGCGCTTCATAAAATAAAAGATAACTAATTAATGTGCAATTTTTAAACTTGACGACTTTGTGTGCTTATTCACTATATTTTTATCTGCATTCTTGTAAAAAGAAAAAAATTCAAGTCATTGCCACAAAGTGGTTACAGAATTCAGAAACTAAGTAAGCTCTTTCTGCTGATTGTATTGCAGTCTATAATACTTGCAAGTTAAACTGTGGGTGGTAGAAAAGGGCAACTGGACTTGCTTGAAGATTCTTGAAAACGTTTCGCCTCTCATCCGAAAGGCTTCCTCAGTTCTGTCTGACTAATAGGGAGTATCAGATATTTATCCTCTCATGGATCAGAATCAGAATTCTGATGACAAACTCATCAAAGGCGTCGTTGAGGCATCATGTTGGTGTGGGTCACTGGAGGCTGGGTGTGAACGGCGAGTCATGAGGGTAATCAAAGGATTGCCCATTGGGGTGATCAATGGAAAGCTGACTCTCTCTGTCCTCCTGTGAGTCACCGAAAACATCTGGGTCTTGGCGTGCACCCAGCCGTCTGGGAAGTGTGCCCAAGACCGCATTGTAGATGGTTGATAAATGATGTCTTAGACCCCCACCTCTGTTCAGTGATGGCCATTCCAGGTTGACAAAAATGGCTTCTTTAACTCCTCACTCATACCAACGATCCTCTCTGGCTAAAGTTAAAATAGTCCAGTCTCTCTAGTCTCGCTAGTCTGTAATCCAGAACTGTATTCTGGCCTATTTTATAATTTTTCTGTTCATTTTTGTTTTGACGTAGTTGATGGGCGTCTTTGAGACATGGGGGAAATTTGCTTTATGGAGAAAATGTATCTAGATTTGAAAGAATATTTAAATTTCAGGCGGCACAGTGGTGTAGTGGTTAGCGCTGTCGCCTCACAGCAAGAAGGTCCGGGATCGAGCCCCGTGGCCGGCGAGGGCCTTTCTGTGTGGAGTTTGCATGTTCTCCCCGTGTCCGCGTGGGTTTCCTCCGGGTGCTCCGGTTTCCCCCACAGTCCAAAGACATGCAGGTTAGGTTAACTGGTGACTCTAAATTGACCATAGGTGTGAATGTGAGTGTGAATGGTTGTCTGTGTCTATGTGTCAGCCCTGTGATCAGAGGTGGAAAGAGTACTAAAATATTATACTCAAGTACTGTTACTCTGATGAAATTTTACTTAAGTACAAGTAAAGTTACCAGACAAAAAATCTACTCAAGTAAAAGTAAAAAGTAGATCATTTAAAATGTACTTTGAGTAAAAGTAAAACGTTACTTTTAACAATGGGTGTTTTCTGCCTCCATTGTGTTGTGCAAAAATGAAAAAGAAGAGGAAACAAGGATATATGTACATCTCAACCCAGATGTTTTATTTAAAGGAAGTGTATCAAATTGAATGCTTAGGATAATGCTGCATTAAAACTGAGACAAACAAAAAAGGTCAATACACACAGTCATGTCGTTTACATCACCCTGACCACACACAAAGCATTGTACACGAAATATGAAAGTGAAATGTTGCACTGAAATCTCGTAGCTTGCCTGTGTGCACTGTGTGTTATTGAACAATTCAATTCAAACATTATTTGTTTTGCTTAGTATTCCTTTCTGGCCTGTTGGATGTAGAATGGTAGGAGGACTGATCACGTCAGGTTGGCGAGCTAACTTGCTTGCATGATTAGCCAACCGAATAACAGACTAGTTACCGTTATGTTACAGTACCAACAGGTTGCTACTTCAACATTAGCAATACCATCCACTATTTTTGGAATATATCCAGCCTATTGTCGGTTTTACTATGGAAAGGAAACATTATGATCAGGGGCGCAGATACGTTTTTTGAACTGGGGGAGGACAAAAAACTGGGGGGGACAAAAAACTGGGGGGGACAAAGCTGCCAGCAAACCAACCCCAACCCCGATATGCCTGTCAAACTTGTTGTGGGTAACCATAGCAACCAAGCTCGAGCTCGCAACCTGTGCAGTCTGCGCAGCTCAACCAACCGAATATCAGTCTTTGTTTTGTTTTATGTGAGTTGTTGCAACTATGTATACACTGCTGTGCACCTCAATAAACCGAATGGTAATTAGTCTTTTGATTTTTCCGTGAGGTTTGCCTTATGCAAAGAAAGACAGCATAGACGTTTTTTCCTCCCTATAAGTGGGGGGGACCGAACAAGGTGAATTTAAATCTGGGTGGGACGAATCCCACCCGTCCCACCCTCTATCTGCACCCATGATTATGATGCCAATGACAATACTTACCTCAACATGCTTGCGCAGATTAGACGTCGAATTTTTGTATGCCGCAATGGTTGTCTTCTTGGGCACACATAATCTGCATTGCATAATGAAACTGTCACCCCTTTTCTCTACGAAGCTGAAGTGATCACGTATGTAGGGCCAGAGGTACACTTCATTAATGGAAGAAATTGCGTTTTCTGCAGGGTCGTCCACCACAGGTTCCTCGGTCTCCTCCATGTCCGCAGGGGCGCTTTATCAACACCCGTGGCCCAGGGGCTAGGCCCCTCATAGGCTACCTGTCAACCCTACCCTTACTGTTGGCCAGGAAAACACTCTTATTTTATTTGCAATACGTGTCAAGCATTTACAGTGTAAGCGCGTAATTAGCCTAGAAGCCTACGATAGGTTACGTTTGGCTCAGCGTAGCTGCACAAGGCCCACGCTCACGTCGCTCAACACATCCGACCACAGAGGGAGAGAAGAATGCGCGCATTATCATTACAGAGCCGGTTGTGATTATTACCATGGACAGGACAGTGATACTGTGTAACTTTCACGCAGGGGCATGGCCAGAGATAACCACACAAGCACGCGTGCGCTAATGTAGACCTATGTGTTGTAAACATAAAACACACACACCTACAGACAAGTCCTTTTAAAAAATAAAATACATAAAAATAGCTTGGTGGCATGAAAACAAACATTCACTGCAAGACAAGGTGCCCTAGAATCGCCATCAGTTTTTAATATCTATATGGACTTTGTTGTCAGGATTGCACAGCATGAGATATCAAAACTGTACCCAGATACAGGCTTCAAGTTCAGATATTGCATTCCAAATGAGGTATCCACAAGAGAAATGCACACGAAAACACGAGCATCAGGAGAGGGTTGCATAACAGAGATTCTATACGCAGACGATCAGGCCATACTCGCTGGATCCATCGAGGAGCTTCAGAATATTCTTCAGTTGTATGATAAGACCTACACCCGCTTTGGTTTACAAATATCATATGTCAAAACAGAAACAATGGCTTTTAACGTCAATGAGGATATCCAATGTAAACCAAGTATCATTTCCCTTGGCGGCACTAATATTAAAAACATCCGCACCTTTAAATATCTTGGTTATAATGTCAGCAACTGTGATGAATCCTCACACTTCCTGCATGCTAGGATAAGTGCTGCATTCATGAAATGGAATGAACTGAAACACGTTCTAACTGACCACCGAATACTACTAAAAACCCGTATAAAGTTCCTAGTGGCATGCGTTCGATCTCGCCTCCTGTACAGCACACAGGCATGGCAACTATCATCCAGTGAAATTCACAAAATTGAGGTAGTGTGGCACGGCTTCCTAAGGAAAATGATTAAAGGTGGATATAAACGAAAAAATGCCCCTGACCAAAAGAACACTACAAATGAAGATATAGACTGGAGCTACAAGATGTCCAATGCTGACCTCCGGAAACTGACAGGAACCCAGGATATAAAACTATCCTGCTACGTACAGCAACTAAAATATATTGCTCACGTTTGCCAGATGGGCAATAACCAAGTGCAAAAGCAGCTCCTGTTTGACAAAAATGGTTACAATTGGACGAAATGGGAAAATCTGCTGGGCATAGACACCCAACAGATAAGATGTATGATGATGGACAAATCAAACTTTGAGCAACTGCTGCAACTGCTACAGCAGAAGCACCCCTAGAGAGCTTAACTTTTGACAGGGGAACATGATGATGATGATGAAGGTACTTGGCTCGGCGGCCATATGAAACGTAAACACCATGGACAGCAGCCAAACTCATAACTCTACAGACCGAAATACACGAAACCAAGTCCTACTAGGGTCTATTTTACCGATCTATGTTCAAGCATCATGCAAGTCTTCCTTCTCCTTGAATAAGATCATGCATTCAACTGCCTTTTTGACATGACTGCATCGAAATACCACTTGCAACAATATTTCACGCACTCCATCAAGAAAAAAGTTAAACATGATGAACACGGGCATACTGTTTTGAGCATACGATTTTTTAAAAAGAAACTAGCTACATCAAAGTCCATCAATAAACCCATCCTTTAGTGCAAATGAGCTTAACCTAGTTCAAAGCATGACGCTAGCAGTAGCTGCATAAGGCAAAATCATGTGGGCCTTTCGTCAACAACAAGCCACGGCGGGCAAACATTAATAATCAAGTGTCCTTACCTTAAAACGTTGTCTTGACCACAGAACTTCTCAAGTATTTCACTTAAATCCACACGGGTTAACAACACACCCAACACAGCTAGCGAGAAATGTGGATCTGCGCTAGCTTTGTACTGCTATTCCCCTCAGTATGCTTACCCTAGGCTGACACTTGCACGACTTTTGGCCACGATTTTGTCGTGGCAAGTCATGCCATTTTGGGGCACGAACTGGGAGGCTCCCGCACTGTTCACGACGAGTTCACGAATGTGTGCCTGTCCACATTCACGATCTGGCACGACGAGTTCACGCATAGTTTACGCACTTCCCGCATTGGCACGACGAGTTTGCGCAATTCGGACGGTGTCGTGCCGACTTGGGCACACCTGTGTCATACACAACCTCATCCTCATCAGATACCCACACGCAATTTCAGAAGTGGACCACGAAGATCCGGACACACGTGATCCCTGGTGGATGGAGGACTGACCGACACCTGCAGGGGCTGCTGCCTCTAACCGGCCATCATACCCAGAAGGATGCAAAGGATCACCGAGACTACCTGTCACATTACTGCATGTCCCCTGCTGGTGCTTTCCCTTGGCAAGAAAGAATGGTAGTAGCTTCATGAGCTGCATCCACAGTTGTTCCATTTTTGAAATAAAAGAAACTAAACTCCCCCCCCCAAAAAAAAAGTCATGAAGGAATAGAAAATAAAAGACAGTAAAGAAAAAAGCAAGAAAAAAAATTGCGAATGGCGAGAAGTGTCCGGGAAGCCCTATATATACCCCCGCACCGATGCGAGCGCCACTGTCGCGCAGTAGTTGTGAACTGCTCGTGAACTGCTCGTGCCATGTGCAAACTGTTCGTGAAGTGCGTAAACTAGTCGTGAACTGCTCGTGCCATCAATGCGTGACCGTGTCAGTGGGAAGGCACGGCCATGCTGCGACGTGCACCAATTCGTGAACTCGACGTGAGCTGTTCGTGAACTATTCGTGGCAGTTCGTGACAGTCGTGGCATGGCGCGCACTTCCACGCACTGGCACGCATCCTCCCGCATCGTCCCGACGAGTTCACGACGAGATCACGAACAGTTTGCGCATAGTTCACGACCCGGTCGCGAAATTTTGTCGTGACCAAAATTTTGAACATTTCAAAATTCTCGTCCCGACATGGCACGCAGTCATGACGGGTTTACGCACACTTCATGCCAGTTTACGACTAGTTTGCGCACTAGCACGACTCGAGTCGTGCCAATGCGTGCCACGGAATCGTGCAAGTGTCAGCCTACCCTTACTCTGTCTGCTGCCCGAACTGTGAACATTATAGGCTACAATCTTTTCATCAATTTCTTCAGTAGATGCTGTTTTAGACATTTTATTATCCCCATCGAAATATGCTATTATACTAACAGGATTATAACTCAAATCACACGACACATATTCAAATCACAACTGATTTATTTTACTGTTGGACAGATCATAGCATATCTAGCCTAGCTGCACAGAGCCTAGCTGCTGGTAGGCTGATAACTGATAAGTAGCTGATATTCTGAACAGATTGGTGATCCTTACCTTAAAAAGTCTGTGACTTTAGGCAACGATTCTATCATTACCTGCATCTCTCTCTTTTTTTCCTTTTATGCGCCCCGCTAACATGTGAACGCTTCATCTTTCAAAGCCTCTAAATTTGTGTCTCAGTAGTCTGCAGTCTTTGGCGCGCTTTCGTGCGTGACGTTACATTTTGTTCCATTTTATTCTGGTCCAGTTGTGGGTGTTCGTTTCGCGAACCACATCCACCATGTCTCTTACAGCAGGCTACTGTGCGCTCATTTATTTCTAACCTTATTTCTATCCGTACATTAATGTAGGCCCACGATTCCGACAGTTTATTATTTTATTAATATTACAAGGCCCCTGATTGGCTGTGGCCCAGGGGCTTGAGCCCCCCCGAAGCCCCCCCCCCCCCTTAAAGCGCCGGTGCATGTCCGCCATCGTCTGTGTGAGACTCGCGCGCGCGACAACTGTCCTTCCCGTGATTCATTTCCAGAACGCATTTCCCCTTCTCCGTTTCAGCCTTTTTTTATTTATTTATTTATTTATTTTTTATTTTTATTTTTTAACTCAGTAACGGTTGTGATGTAAAATGTACCGAAGTACGCTACTTAAAAGAAAACATACTTAATTAAAAGTAAAAGTACACTCTTTAAAAATTACTTGAAAAAGTATAAGTACACAAAAAAGCTACTCAAGTACAGTAACGCGAGTAATGTAATTCGTTACTTTCCACCTCTGGTGTGTGTGTTAGTTAAACCCTGTAAAATGTACGTAAAAAGCAAGGTAATTTGTACACTTTAAACACAGAAGCCGCCCCAAACCCGGACCTGTGTTAAATACATGTGCAAGAATTAAACGGGAATCATCTACTTGAAGATCAATGTAATATAGTGTTAGAAAATAAAAACGTGCAATCACCCAGATTTATCATCATTCAGTTATGTTGCTAGTCGAGAACAGTATGTGACATATTTTCATACAAGTAACCTTCTGCATGCAAATATAGTATGTATCATTCTGTCTGGAATTCTGTCTGTACATGATTATATCCAGTGGAAACTCGATATAACGAGATCTGATGTAACAAAATACCTGATATATCAAACAAACTTCCCTGCTCCCAAGTACCTCGTTATAAAGAGTTTCCACTGTATTTATTGATTATAATGGCTATGTTACACTTAAGCATGTTATATGAATATATATAACTTATGTAAACATACAGTATATGAAAATATTTTAGTTGCCAAACAGTGGTTACAAAAAAAAAAAAAAACACCCGACCCACAGACTTTCCGGGTTCTGCACGCAGTCTGTTCGAAGGGTTGTTGATCTTCGGCTCTTATGAGGACTGCGGGCGCCCTCTAGTGGCTGTGCGCGAATACAACCCAACCGGAGCGCAATTAAATACACAGCCTGCAGAATCTCCCATCCTATAATCAGAGCCGATTCTAGAGTCTGTTGTGGCCCCAAGCAAAAATTTCCAGGGGGCCCTTCTGACCAGTGTTCATCACCAATATGTTATAAATAATCTGACACCAACGAAAAATGTATGAAACCAAAGTTTTTTAAATTCCAAATGTGAAAATACAATGGTAAAGAACAATAAAAACAAAATAAATAAGCTCTCGGGCCCTGACTCTCAGGGGGCTCCTGGGCCAGGGGGCCCCAAGCAGTTGCCTGCCTTGCCTGTTCACAAGCTGCGCGTCTGCCTATAATACTGTTTTCCACCTCATATCTGACAGCAAAGGAATTTTCTGGTGTAGATTATATTGTAATATTGAAATTTAATGGAAATAAAAAAAATTTTCTAGGTGAAACTGTGACGGATGCGGAGTGAAAAATGGATTCTTTGCAGAAAACGGACCCTTCAGCTGAGGACGGTGCTCAAACTGTAATGGATAGTTCATTCTTTAGTTCTTTCAGTTCTAAAGGAACATCAAACTGTTATTTAGTACTCTTAATGAATTTTCTCAGAATCCTGCTGAAGCGTGGACAGATCTTACAAAGGATGCAGACAGGCTTCTTCAGAGAGGTCCTCAAGGTGAGAAGTCCTGAATGATAGAACTGCTAAAATAGAGGAATAAAAGAAAGTAGTGACACTTTACTATAAGATCAACCAATAAGCACTACTTAATCAATATTTTGATAGTGATAGTTGTGCACCAAGCAATAATGAAGCTTAAAGGTAGACTGCCTTTTGGATTTCTCAAATTTACATCATAAAAAGAATTTTCCTTGACACCCAATTATTTTTGTTTAGTGACTGAAAGCTACTGAATTTGAATCACAGACTTCCAATTTTATTAGTTAAAAAAAAAGCACAATTAATGAATTTATCTCCACGTGTCCCTAAATTCTCTGCTATTTTTTCCTGCTTCACCATGACCCAATTCAAGATACTCCGTCATGCATCACGTGGTGGGCTTTCCTCATTCGTGCAAAGCATTGTGGGATACAAATTTGAAACAGGAAGAAAAATGGAGGGCGTGAGTGTGCGAATGAAACGTGAAAGACCGACTACAGTAACGGAAAGCGAGGAGAAAAGATGTTATGTTATATACGAAGGAAAGGAAACGCAGGACCAAACTAATAAATATGGGCGCTCAGTGAGCACCTCGGTGTGATCAGCTGTTCGTTTAGCGACAGAATGATGGAACTGTCAGTGCACGCTCAAAGGTAAACCTGTAGATGGCAGTAATGCAACACTGTGGATGCCAGCTGCTGTAAAACCCAAATGAAGAAGAAGAAGGTAAACCTGCGCATGCGCACACGGACTTTTTCTGTCTGCTTGACTGCGCCAAGCGAGCGATTTCATGCACATTATTTGCTTTAATCTTCTCAAATTAAATAACTTCCCAGCCACAGAATGGCCTGATATTTTGTGAGATATTACAGAAATAAACAGATATCACAATGACCACATTTTAGAGCGAACTAAATTTCACCAGTTTTATGAAATCGAAAGGCCGTCTAGCTTTAATCATTTACAGGCACCTGGTTTATATATAAATAGCTAATAATGGTAATACTGTTGATTTACATTATTAATAGAGCTCATTTATATTATTAATTGACTTTTTGTACACATAGTATAGTAAAGTGTTTCTGTGTTAAGAACTTAAGGCAGGATTGCAGGATTATTATTGTAATCTTTTCAAACATCTTCATTAGAAACAGCAGGATGGCTGCAACCAGAAACTGCTAACACAGGAACAGAGGTGACTGGAGCTGAGAACGTTAAATAATAAAATGTCACTAACAATATCTAATGTATACTTCCTTCTGGACACTTATATTTCATTGTTTTAATTTGGAGAACCAGCTGACAGCTGAGGCTACCTCAGAGAAAACGGGCACACATGGCAGACAGGAACACACAACACCGACAGGTACACTGACTGCCTCTCATTTAGTGCTCACTTTTTTGTGGCTAAACACATTTATGTATTAACTATAAAATACAGAAGTTACATGACATTCCAGGGATTTAGCAGACGCTTTTATCCAGAGTGACATACAACATACCCAGAGCAGCCTGGGGGGCAGCTGGGGGTTAGGTAACTTGATCAAGGGCCATTCTTGCTGGTCCAGGGAATCAAACCAGCAACCTTTTGGTCCCAAAGCTGCTTCTCTAACCATTAGGCCATGGCTTCCCCCTGAAGAATATTACTGGGATTAAAAAAAAAGGGGGGGGGGGGGATTTAAACTGGGATTTACAAAAGGGGGAATTTAATTGAATATTATACAACCTTAATAAGTTGTACAAATACACGTTTGTGTCAGGTGAAGATCAACATGCAACATAAAATGCAATTATTAATACATTATACTGCTTTGTCAGCATTTAAGCTCTGTATATATTCCACATGTATTTATCCTAATTTTGCATGAACAACTATATGCAAGCGCTGTAGTGTGCTAAGATTTTCATGTTTATTATGCCCGTGTTTGTAAATGTGTAGTTTTATGTATTTAAATATACTTTGTTACTAAATTGAATGATATGGGGTCAGTGTAGCTGCATCTCTACTCCAGTTGAGCCGCATTCGAATGCAGTCTCAAAAATAATAATAATAATAATAATAATAATAATAATTAATTAGATTGAATTAAATTAAAATGGATGAGAAGTGTAAGGCTGCAGTACAATGTTCCAAAGTATTGTGCAATTAATCTGTATGGAATGTGACCTAAAGTACACTAAAACGCCAGACAAGTTCTACTAAGCATGCAGTACAAACACTAAATTGAAAAGGTACCAGTAATTTTAAAACCAAAAAACCTGGGTTTTTTTTGGTGTCACCCTTTATTTGTACAGCATTTAAATAATCACTAGAGTCTGTGTGGACAGCACGTTGGCACAGTTGGTAGTGTTGTGCCTTGCACGTAAGGGTTCTGTGTTTTCTATGGAGTTACTGTGTGTGGTGTTTCTGTGCATGTTCTGTGTGTTTGGGTGATTCTCACAAAATCTTGATTTCAAAGAATTCAAACATGAACATTTTAAAGAGATTTGAATCAACAAATTTCTTTTTGAGGCGTTAATGACAAGGTATGAATTGTTTATGAGCATTAATTTAAAAAATATTTCCTGAAAATTTAACACCTTTTTGAACATATTTTCCAAAACAAGTCCTTAAAAATCTCATTACTGCAAAAGACTGAAACTGTCAAGACCATTACAAAAGCTAATACATTTTCACATTTTAAAACATTAAGCACAGTTACACACACACACACACACACACACACACACACACACACACACACGTGTAAATTATATGTAAATTTTATATATATACAATCCCGATTCCAAAAAAGTTGGGACAAAGTACAAATTGTAAATAAGAACAGAATGCAATAATTTACAAATCTCAAAAACTGATATTGTATTCACAATAGAACATAGACAACATATCAAATGTTGAAAGTGAGACATTTTGAAATTTCATGCCAAATATTGGCTCGTTTGAAATTTCATGACAGCAACACATCTCAAAAAAGTTGGGACAGGGGCAATAAGAGGCTGGAAAAGTTAAAGGTACAAAAAAGGGACAGCTGGAGGACCAAATTGCAACTCATTAGGTCAATTGGCAATAGGTCATTAACATGACTGGGTATAAAAAGAGCATCTTGGAGTGGCAGCGGCTCTCAGAAGTAAAGATGGGAAGAGGATCACCAATCCCCCTAATTCTGCACCGACAAATAGTGAAGCAATATCAGAAAGGAGTTCGACAGTGTAAAATTGCAAAGAGTTTGAACATATCATCATCTACAGTGCATAATATCATCAAAAGATTCAGAGAATCTGGAAGAATCTCTGTGCGTAAGGGTCAAGGCCGGAAAACATACTGGGTGCCCATGATCTTCGGGCCCTTAGATGGCACTGCATCACATACAGGCATGCTTCTGTATTGGAAATCACAAAATGGGCTCAGGAATATTTCCAGAGAACATTATCTGTGAACACAATTCACCGTGCCATCTGCCGTTGCCAGCTAAAACTCTATAGTTCAAAGAAGAAGTCGTATCTAAACACGATCCAGAAGCGCAGACATCTTCTCTGGGTTAAGGCTCATTTAAAATGGACTGTGGCAAAGTGGAAAACTGTTCTGTGGTCAGACGAATCAAAATTTGAAGTTCTTTATGGAAATCAAGGACGCCGTGTCATTCGGACTAAAGAGGAGAAGGACGACCCGAGTTGTTATCGGCGCTCAGTTCAGAAGCCTGCATCTCTGATGGTATGGGGTTGCATTAGTGCGTGTGGCATGGGCAGCTTACACATCTGGAAAGACTCCATCAATGCTGAAAGGTATATCCAGGTTCTAGAGCAACATATGCTCCCATCCAGATGACGCCTCTTTCAGGGAAGACCTTGCATTTTCCAACATGACAATGCCAAACCACATGCTGCATCAATTACAGCATCATGGCTGCGTAGAAGAAGGGTCCGGGTACTGAACTGGCCAGCCTGCTGTCCAGATCTTTCACCCATAGAAAACATTTGGCGCATCATAAAACGGAAGATACGACAAAAAAGACCTAAGACAGTTGAGCAACTAGAATCCTACATTAGACAAGAATGGGTTAACATTCCTCTCCCTAAACTTGAGCAACTTGTCTCCTCAGTCCCCAGACGTTTACAGACTGTTGTAAAGAGAAAAGGGGATGTCTCACAGTGGGAAACATGGCCTTGTCCCAACTTTTTTGAGATGTGTTGTTGTAATGAAATTTAAAATCACCTAATTTTTCTCTTTAAATGATACATTTTCTCAGTTTAAACATTTGATATGTCATCTATGTTCTATTCTGAATAAAATATGGAATTTTGAAACTTCCACATCATTGCCTTCCGTTTTTATTTACAATTTGTACTTTGTCCCAACTTTTTTGGAATCGGGGTTGTAGATAAAATTAAAACAAATCTTACAATATTAATTGTTTGAAAGTTTAGAGCAAGATACTTTGTTATTTTACAAATAACACTTCAGGGCCCTGTACTACGAAGCGGGTTTTCTGGCTTACCAGGGTAACTTCGAGAGTAACTTGATCACGTGCAGCGTAACTTCCCGATTAACCCATACTACGAAAGTTGGCTATGTTCAAACCGAGGTATGCTGCCATGGCAACTTACGCTGCATCTCAAACCTGCTCGTCTCAGGTTATGTTCTTGGTTAACCCGAGGTTTCCGATTAACCACACCCTTTTTAAACACCACCTCTCCACCGACATTTCCTCTAGAGACAATGCCAGCGTACCTGGATGACCCGTGCGATATCGGAGCGCAGATTAGAGATGGGATTTATGGCTCTTTGATGGGAGCCGCATCTTTGTGATCCGTTCTTTGAAAAGAGCCGTTCAAAAGACTGGCTCATTTGGCTCTTTTTAAATATTTATTCAGTTTTAAGAAGACAGCGTCTAAAGAAGCCAGATCCCTCTGCTTAGACAGTGACAATATTTCTGGACATACCTTTGATATAAAGCAACCTAGACTTACATTATTGTAACCCCTAAACGCTCATAAATAACCATTAAAAAACAATGAGGGCTTCAATGAATGTCCATGCAGAACGGCTTTTCCGTAAAAAAAAAAAGAACCCACTCAAGAAGAGTTATCAAGAACGCAAGAATATTTTATAGAAAAACACTTGTTTTACAAAAATATTTAAGTCTGAGATATAAAATAGATACAACTACAATAAATAAAACAAGAACATTTTAATAGAAAAAAACTTATATTAAAAATATTGAAACTGTAACAAAAATAGATACAACTAAACAGTCAGATAAATAGATAGTTATAACAAGAACACAAGATTATTTTAATAGGAAAAAACAATTAATGCAAAAAAATATATTATTAGAAAAATAGATACAACTAGACAAACAGACAAATAAATAAAATACACAAAAATAGAACAAACAAAATGACGATAGAATAAATTAAATGAACATCCGTGCAAAGTAGTTGTATATTATTATACACAATATTATCATTAATATCACACAACTACATTATAAACTATATACAAAACAATTTGAACTATTAGGCAAACAGATAAAACTTGAATAAATAAAAGGCAAATGCTGTTTAGCCTACTTCTTGTCCTTGGGCAAAAGCTTTTTCATCTGAAACACAGTACAGAAAAAGAACGACACACACACACACACACTTACCATTATGAATGATGTTTTTATATTTCATTTTCACCTGTTGCCAGGTGCGTTTGGCACTGCTGTTGCCTCTGAAATGTTCACAGGACATACACCAACTTAGTCAAAGGGACTGAACAGTCAGTCATCCTAATTCATGTGACTCTGTGCACAGATCAGCTTAAGTAGGCGACTCCATGAATTTACCATACCAAATTTTATTCAGGATTTTTCGGACATTAAACAAGCTATATATGACTGGGGCCACGTCGAAGGACCATTTTCTGTGACTTGTGATTGATCATGAAGCTTTCTCTCATCCTATACTTCTGTTCTGGAACATGTAGAAGGGAGAATGTACTTGCGCATCGGCAATTCGTTGCCAACATGCTTGCCGCTCCTTATTGGCAGCCGCTGTGTGAGATTTTGCTCTTAATGTTGTTTTGAACTCCTCGTAGCTTTGCATTATGACAGCGCATTCTTCCTCCGTGAAGTGCGGCGACCGTGCCATTGTGAACAGTGGGGATTTGCGCTGATAACCTCCCCTTTAACGTGAATGCGCATTAACCCTGATTAAGTTAAACCAGGTTCAACAAATCAACTTCATAACTGGCGTCGTAGTACCGTTTAACCCCAAACAAGATAACCAGGTTTTGTCAACCCCGGTTTAGCGGGGGAACCCTGGGTTACTTCTGGGTAGGTTAACCTCCGTTCGTAGTACAGGGCCCAGATATTGTTTTAACAATAATAAACATCACTGTATAAATGATAGAGTGCAAATAGCTCTGTAACCAGATGTCCTTGGGGTTGCTGAGACATGGAGGGGTGGGAATAAGATCTAGTCCACAGTTTGGGTCAGAGCCCTTTGAGAGTAAATGCTTTGGCTTTCACAGCATTCTGTTCCCCAAAGCTGATGTTGGGGAAAAGTCTTTACACAAAGAAGGTTTTATTGCTTCTGTATTTTTTTTAACTGTTCTTCCATGTTGGGACTCTTCAGGAAAAAGAAGGTGCATTCCAACATGTAGCTAATGATAACACTAGGCCACAAATCTGCACCATCACTCCAGTCATTTTGAGGAATTTTTTACAGATCAGAACAGTTAATAAATTCTAATTTCCATGTATATATATCCTTCGCTTCTTTCTGACTAAGATTATCCAAGTAGTCCAGTAGTAGAGCTTTTTTAGCTGTAGTTTTCTTCAGACAAAAGATATCTCCAATATTGCTCTTCTTCAGTATGTGAACAGTATGTAAACAAAGTTCGCGTGTCCCCCAGGTAGTGACGGTTGCTAATGTAAATATGATGTCAGTGCAAGGGGTCTATTGCAGGACCCATCCACAATATTTTCTCTTACTAATGCCTGAAACCCTGGCCAATTTGTCTCAAGAATTAGTGGATGGGTGCGGCAAGGACTAACTGCCGCCTCCACATCATGCGTTTGACCCCAGAATTTAATAATGACTGGAATCAGCAGATGCTCGTGGACAGATGCATTTCTAGGAAATGGAAAAAAGACTAAAATCGGACATATTAATTTAGATGTGGCTTACCTGAATGTTACACCCAGTAACATATGAAAATATGAGCAGACAAAATCAGTCTTCAAATTTCTAATATTAATCTGAATGAAACCAAAGAGGAGATTGTGAATTTCTCATGCGAGAAATTCACAATCTCCAAATTCTCCCATTTATAAATCAAGCAACCCCATGTGGGGTTGTGACCCCTAGCTTGGGAATCCATGCATTCATGACCCAGGAGCGAGAACTTGCAATCCAAACTACCTCAGTTGTTCTCCAAATAATGCACAGATACACATTTTATATTTTATATTTTTCTCTAGGCTGTTATTTCTTATTGGTGCTTAAACAAAAGAGTTAAAATTCTTCAGCTCATGGTACATGATGTGGTGAACATGACAGAACTTTCTGCCGAGGCAACATAGCAGCAGCACCCCAATTCTAATAACTATTTGTTTTCTAATAACTCCTCCATCTTCCCTTTAAGTAGTTTGTTAAAAGTCAGGATGCGAAGTTCTAGGCAGGAACCCTGTTGACTTTTTTTTCCTGAATACCCAGAGCCTGTCAGTCATTTCAGTGATGTTTAGTTAAACTGGCTTGGTGTTTATCATCTTTTTATATCAAAATAATGAACTGGTTATTTGGTATTGGTACTGCATACTTGCCTGCTTAAAAACTTAAAATCTGTCTGGAATTTCAGTGTAATTAAATGAACTATCTAGGTAGTGACCATCATTTGTACCCATTACTTTGGAATACCACACAGTAACCTGATTAATATACTTGTGAAACCACTTTTTGGATGCATTTACTGTAGGTGACTTGAAAGACAATCCACCTGAGAAGGATGTTCTAGAGGACCCCACGGTAAGGAGCAATTCTCTACATTCTTGTTTATAATCAATATTTTATATTAAGGGAATATCTTCAAAAGATAGATAGCTACAAAACATGAGAAGGAATTGTGTATTGGGGAAACAGACAACCTTGGTTTTGTCGAGCGAGCCATCTGCTAAAGCCTTAAAATGGAACTTCCCATTCAAGAGGCCTTTTTCTATTGTTCACCAATTCAGAGACTACTACGATCTGATGCATTGAAAAGTTGGTGCATCTGCAGATGAGTCACAGGGACAAATGTAACTTGCATTAACGGCACTAATTTTTTTAAGGTGTTAAAGTGAAATTGCGTTAATGCATTATTATCATGTTAACTTTGACAGCCCCTTTGACAAGGGGTCGATCGATGAGCAAACAACGCATCAGAGGTTAGCCGAAAGTTCAGAGTTTGAAATAAACAGAAAACAGGGTCAAAGTCACAGAGTCAATCACTTGGAACAAACGTCTCATTTAAACAAATGGCTCGGTATGATCAGGTAAGGATACACTGAGCAATACTTCGCACTGAAGGTTTGTTTCTGGAGTCTAGTTCTGGTAGACATGAGGCTGTAATGGTGAACAGGTGCGGCGGTGATTAGAATTCTGGAGAGGGAGGGTGATGAGGTGTTTGGGAGTTGTAGTCTGTGGCAGCCATGTTTGGAGGCTGCCACAAACTGATTGCTGGTGCTATCAGTGACATAAAAGAATAACACAGAATGATAAAAATTTGTTAATGTTTAGATTTGGAATTGAATGTGTAATGTTTCCATTACATTTGAAATACGGAAATAAAAGCTATTTTAAATAAATTCACTTGTTAAATGTACTGCTATTTATTTGAACACAATTGTGTGTGTAATATACAGTGGTGCTTGAAAGTTTTTGAACCCTTTAGAATTTTCTATATTTCTGCATAAATATGACCTGAAACATCATTAGATTTTCACACAAGTCGTAAAAATAGATAAAGAGAACCCAGTTAAACAAATGAGACAAAAATATTATACTTGGTCATTTATTTATTGAGGAAAATGATCCAATATTACATATCTGTGAATGGCAAAAGTATGTGAACCTTTGCTTTCAGTATCTGGTGTGACCCCCTTGTGCAGCAATAACTGCAACTAATTGTTTCCTGTAACTGTTGATCAGTCCTGCACACCGGCTTGGAGGAATTTTAGCCCATTCCTCCATACAGAACAGCTTCAACTCTGGGATGTTGGTGGGTTTCTATACATGAACTGCTCACTTCAGGTCCTTCCACAACATTTCGATTGGATTAAGGTCAGGACTTTGACTTGGCCATTCCAAAACATTAACATTATTCTTCTTTAACCATTCTTTGGTAGAAGGACTTGTGTGCTTAGGGCCATTGTCTTGCTGCATGACCCATCTTCTCTTGAGATTCAGTTCATGGACAGATGTCCTGACATTTCCCTTTAGAATTTGCTGGTATAATTCAGAATTCATTCTTTCATCAATGATGGCAAGCCGTCCCGGCCCAGATGCAGCAAAACAGGCCCAATCCATGATACTACCACCACCATATTTCACAGCTGGGATAAGGTTCTTGTGCTGGAATGCAATGTTTTCCTTTCTCCAAACATAACGCTTTTCATTTAAACCAAAAAGTTCTATTTTGGTCTCATCCGTCCACAAAACATTTTTCCAACAGCCTTCTGGCTTGTCCACGTGATCTTTAGCAAACTGCAGATGAGCAGCAACGTTCTTTTTGGAGAGCGGTGGCTTTCTCCTTGCAACCCTGCCATGCATGCCATTGTTGGTCAGTGTTCTCCTGATGGTGGACTCATGTATATTAACATTAGCCAATGTGAGTGAGGCCTTCAGTTGCTTAGAAGTTACCCTGGGGTCCTTTGTGACCTCTCCGACTATTACACGCCTTGCTCTTGGAGTGATCGTTGTTGGTCGACCACTCCTGGGGAGGGTAACAATGGTCTTGAATTTCCTCCATTTGTACACAATCTGTCTGACTGTGGATTGGTGGAGTCCAAACTCTTTAGAGATGCTTTTGTAACGTTTTCCAGCCTGATGAGCATCAACAGTGCTTTTTCTGAGGTCCTCAGAAATCTCCTTTGTTCGTGCCATCATACACTTCCACAAACATGTGTTGTGAAGATCAGACTTTGATAGATCCCTGTTCTTTAAATAAAACAGGGTGCCCACTCACACCTGATTGTCATCCCATTAATTGAAAACACCTGACTCTAATTTCACCTTCAAATTAACTGCTAATCCTAGATGTTCACATACTTTTGCCACTCACAGAAATGTAATATTGGATCATTTTCTTCAATAAATAAATGACCAAGTATCATATTTTTGTCTTATTTGTTTAACTGAGTTAAACTGAGTTTAACTGAGAAATACAGAAAATTCTAAAGGGTTCACAAACTTTCAAGCACCACTGTATATACACATATACACATACACACAGGGTTAGTCAAAATTATGTTAACACTAATAGATTATTTTTCATCTCATTATCTGTAGCCGCTTTATCCTTCTACAGGGTTGCAGGCAAGCTGGAGCCTATCCCAGCTGACTACGGGCGAAAGGCGGGGTTCACCCTGGACAAGTCGCCAGGTCATCACAGGGCTGACACATAGACACAGACAACCATTCACACTCACATTCACACCTACACTCAATTTAGAGTCACCAGTTAACCTAACCTGCTTGTCTTTGGACTGTGGGGGAAACCGGAGCACCCGGAGGAAACCCACGCGGACACGGGAGAACATGCAAACTCCGCACAGAAAGGCCCTCGCCAGCCACGGGGCTCGAACCCGGACCTTCTTGCTGTGAGGCGACAGCGCTAACCACTACACCACCGTGCCGCCTAGATTATTTTTATGATTCTTATTTTTATTTTCTTATTTTAATTTTTTTTAAAATGGTACTGTTGCTTGCTGGTTTTTGTGTGTTCAACACGATGGGGATCAGGTTGAGACCATCCTGTAAATCATCTTGCACATATGATGTATGTTTTGTGAATAAATGGTTTCTACCATTTAAGTGTTAACATAATTACATAATTTTGACTAACCATATATGACATTACACAGTTGTGCAAAGCTATGAAGTTTGTCTTCGAGTGGTGAACATATTCAGTGACGTGAACGAGTGATATATTTCTCAACACGAGAAGATAAACTTCATATCTTCAAGCCAACATGTGATTTTCTTTTTATTATATTGACACATTCACAAACAAAGTCCCCAAATTTATCAAAACAATTCATCGATTTCCTCATGAGTGCCATATATGTTATTTACCAGCTGGGAGGTCCGTATGGTGAAATACCGTAACTGAGGTCTTGAAAGTACTGAGCGAGGCCCTCTGGGCCGAGGTCAGTATTCAAGGCCGAGGTCACAGTATTTCACCATACGGACCGACCTTAAGCTGGTAAATAATATATTTATTTTTTTCTTTACCAAATTCTAACAGAAAACGAGAGCACCCGAAAAGGAAAACCAAGCCGAGGCGAGCCGCCATTTTGAATCCTCATTCATGGCTGTAATGCAAATGGCTTCCTCCTCGGTATACAAGTGCACTTCCATGGCAGGAAAAAAAAAACCCCTACATTTTGCTGCCTATGTAGTCCCCTATTTATAGAAACAGGAGTCATTCAGGATTCAGCAGTTACAGGTTTTTAGCTTTCTCCTGAAATGTTTCCCGACAGGGAAACCATATTTAGAACAAACTTGCTACAAGCTCGTCAAAAACCTATTTGACAAGCTACGTCAGCTTGGAATTTTCCAAAAATAAAAAACTTGATCTAGGCGACACAAAACCAGGTGCTTTCATCATAGTAAAGAATATATATTTATTTTTAAAACCAGGTGTTTTCATCATAGTAATATATATATATATATATATATATATATATATATATATATATATATATATATATATATATAAAAATTTTTCTTTACAAAATTCTAACAAAATGAGAACACGTGAAAGGAAATCCATATTTAGAACAAACTTGTTACAAACTCGTCAGAAACCTGTTTGAGAAGCTACTGTTCGCCTGGAAGAAAGAAAAATGTTTTTTATTAATCTGAATCAGAGTCAAGAAAGGTGAAGCGCCTTCTCTTGGTTGCAGAGCTAGAAGAAGTATTGCTTGTGCTGGGACCAGCGAAGTTGAAATGGAACGTGCATCCTTCAAACTTCCCAATGTTGGCACCAGAAAACAAACCAGAAGCTATAGTAGTTGCAGATTCTAGACAATAGTTAACATTTGTGGAGGACTGAACCGGTAGACTTTGTTGTGTGTTTGACCTGGAGAAAACCTTTGACATTTTCCTTTGATGACCAGCAGAAGCAGATTTATAAGAATCTAGACTTTTCACATTTTTGTACCTGCTGAGTTGAGCCACATAATTCTCTACAATCTCAGCATCCATCAGACAGGAGATACAGGTTCTCCTGATGGAATGGTTGCTTACGTTGCCTGGTAAACCTGCAGCTTTAGCAGCATTCAGAAGAAACTTCCCAATCACATTTTTGCCCAGGGCTCCATTGCTGAACCAAATCTACCAGTTTTCCTTTCTCTCATGGTTAATCGCCAGAAAAAACATGGATTCTGGTTTCTTTGCTGCTTCTGGCTGGCGAATGCTTTATAGATGTTAACTGGGCAGTGACGATTACTAGTTGCTTGTGCAGTGGGATAGAAGGCTTGCCGGGGTCCTTTGCCATGGCGTGTCTTACTTCCTCGCTCAGCTCGCCACACAAGGACTTCATTTCCCGTTTCGGGCTCCAGTTCAAGAGCTACGTCTCCCCACTTCAGTTTTCTTAACTCGTCTTGGGCTCTGAAGCCAAAATGCAGCGCAAGAACCCACCATACGGTTCTCTGGAGAACTTCTGGGTTATGGGTGCCAAAAAGGCCTTTGTCAAAAAGCAAATCCTCTTCGTCCTTTGTCAACGCCCTGGCTGCTTGTGGATGGTTTCCATTCGCGAAAACCTCAACCAGCTGCCGTTAATGGGCCACAAGGACTTCTCTTGACTTGTTGAACTCAGGGTCCGTGAAGATATTTAGTTTCGAGCCAGACTGATTCAGATAGCACTGGATACTTCTCTGGAAAGACATGAGTGAGGACGGCTCGTACACATCACCATTTTTCTTTGTTGCAGACATGAAAAAGTGGCACAGCAACATGTTTAGTTCTTTGCCACGCATGTCTTCCACTTTTCAACCTTCATTTAGGTTTCAACAGAACTTCTCAAAGACATTGAGGTCGTAGGTCATGTTTTTGTTGTATTTTCTGCCCTTTGCTGCTCAATAAACTGCTGGATTTGCTTAGTGTTAGCAACAGTCACCAGTGTTCTGCTTTCTCCCGAAATGTTTTCTTTTGTTTTTTCTTCCTCAGGGTAGTAAAAGTCGCTTTTTCTGTGAAGATTGTCATTATTGCTATCCATGCTGTAAAATTTAATGGTATTCTTCTGAGAAATGTGAAAATAAATGTTGACAAAAATTACTATTAGGTTTGTTTTTGTTGTGAATGAGCAAGTCGCCAGAGGTCCGTAACTGGGGTCCGTACCGTAGGATACGGACCCACTCGTCAGCCAATCAGAGTGCAGGATTTGGGCCGCGAAAAAAATAAAGAGATTTATGTCCAGATTTTGGTTCTCCGTGTCCTGGATGGAGCTCGGATGAAAATACCGTATGAGTGGTGTATTTCCCACTAAAACACTCGTTTCCATATAATGTGTGTGTGTGTGTGTGTGTGTGTGTGTGTAAAGCATATACAGTAACTGATTTCATGCATGGAAATTTTGAATTTTATGTCTAGAATGATGCATTATTTTTAAAATAGAAATCAGTTTAGTTCAAGTACTCGTGCATCTCAAACAATTAGAATATTATGTAAAAGTTCAATATTTATCAGTTATATAAGAAAGTCAAAATTTAATATATTCTAAACTCATTACATGTAAACTAAAATGTTTCAATCATTTTTGCATTTTAATTTTGATAATTATGGCCTACAGGGCAAAAAAAAAATCTCAAATTATTTGAATATTTAATTTCAAGTTTGAGTAAAACAGTATAAATCCTGTGTAGCTCTCGGTCTAGTTCAGTACACACAACCACAATCATGGAGAAGACTGTCTTCTGGACATCTGTCAAGTCAGCAATCAATGACCCCCTCCATAAGGAGGGTAAGCTACAGAAGGTCGTTGCTGAAAAGGCTGGCTGGAATAGGTGCACAAGCAACAGGGATGATCCCAGTCTTGAGAGGATTGTCAAGAAAAGTCTATTCAAGAACTTGGGAGAGCTTCACAAGGAATGGACTGAGGCTGGTGTCAGTGCATCAAGAGCCACCATGCACAGATGTCTTCAGGAAAGGAACTACAACTGTCACATTCCTCATATCAAGCCCCTCCTGAACCAGAGACAGCGTCAGAAGCGTCTTACCTGGGCTAAAGAGAGAAAGAACTGGACTGTTGCTCAGTGGTCCAAAGTCCTCTGTTCAGATTAAAGTAAATTTTGCATTTCATTTGGAAATCAAGGTCCTAGAGTCTGGAGGAAGAGTGGAGAGGCACAGAATCCAAGGGGTTTGAAGTCCAATGTGAAGTTTCCACAATCTGTGATGATTTGGGGTGTCATGTCATCTGCTGGTGTCGGTCCACTGGGTTTTATCAAGTCCAAAGTCAATGCAGCATCTACCAGGAGATTTTAGAGCACTTCATGCTTCCATCTGCTGACAAGCTTTATGGAGATGCTGATTTCCTTTTCCAGCAGGACTTAGCACCTACCCACAGTGCCAAAACTTCTACCAAATAGTTTTCTGACCGTGATATTACTGCACTTGATTGGCCAGCCAACTCACCTGACCTGGACCCCAGAAAGAATCCATGGGCTACTGAAGCCCAGGTAACACCTCAGCAGTGCCATAGGTTGATCGCCTCCATGCCATGCCCCATTGATGCAGTAATTTGGGGTAAAGGAGCCACAACCAAGTACTGAGTGTATAAATGAACAGACTTTCCAGAAGTTGGACATTTCTGTATTGTAAATCCTTTTTTGATTGATCTTAGGAAATATAATAATTTGAGAGACTAGATTTCTGATTTTCATGAGCTATAAACCATAATCATCACAATTAAAACAACAACAACAACAAAAACAACAACAAAAAAGGCTTGAAGTATTTCACTTTACGTGTCATGAATATAGAATATATGGATGTTTCTGTTTTAATTAAATTATGAAAAAAAATTAATTTTTCATGATATTCTCATTGTTTGAGATGCACTAGAATATATGTAGCTTTGATATTTGTATCAAGGGCATAGACCTCAGATGTCATGTTGGATGTCATCTATACACCAAGCATTTTCAGCTTGTCTACTGTGAATCTTTTATTTTGTATGTGTGTGTGTGTGTGTGTGTGTGTGTGTGTATACAACCCCAATTCCATAAATTTAGGACACTGTGTAAAATGTAAATAAAGAACAGAATGTGATGATTTGCAAATCATGGAAATCCTATATTTCATTGAAAATAGTACAAAGAGAATATGGTGTCCAGAAAGTGCAAAACAAAATTACATAATGTGAAACACTTTTACATTTTATAAAACAAAATTACATTAGCAAAACACTTTTACTAAGGACAAAACAAATTTACATCTCAGAAAACAAACTGACAAGATGCAAAACACTTTAACGAGTGCTGAGACAAATTTACAAGTGGTGGAACACTTTTACCAGTCCTGAAACAAATGTACAAACGAAATCTTCACGGAAGGGCAGCACGGTGGTGTAGTGGTTAGCGCTGTCGCCTCACAGCAAGAAGGTCCGGGTTCGAGCCCTGTGGCCGGCGAGGGCCTTTCTGTGTGGAGTTTGCATGTTCTCCCCGTGTCTGCATTGGTTTCCTCCGGGTGCTCCGGTTTCCCCCACAGTCCAAAGACATGCAGGTTAGGTTAACTGGTGACTCTAAATTGACCGTAGGTGTGAATGTGAGTGTGAATGGTTGTCTGTGTCTATGTGTCAGCCCTGTGATGACCTGGCGACTTGTCCAGGGTGTACCCCGCCTCTCGCCCATAGTCAGCTGGGATAGGCTCCAGCTTGCCTGCGACCCTGTAGAACAGGATAAAGCGGCTAGAGATAATGAGATGAGATCTTCACGGAAGGGGAATGTATCAAATGCTGCAAGTGACCCGGAAGTACGGTGGCCAGGAAATAATAGAGTGAGCAGTCAATTTGTGTTCCCTGTGTCCGAAATCACTACTCACTATATTGTCCTCTATATAGAATTCATATACAGTGTTCAGCGTAAATGAGTACACCCCCTTTGAAAAGTAACATTTTAAACAATATCTCAATGAACACAAACAATTTCCAAAATGTTGACAAGACAAAGTTTAATATAACATCTGTTTAACTTATAACATGAAAGTAAGGTTAATAATATAAACTTAGATTACACATTTTTCAGTTTTACTCAAATTAGGGTGGTGCAAAAATGAGTACACTCCACAACAAAAACTACTACATCTAGTACTTTGTATGGCCTCCACGATTTTTAATGACAGCACCAAGTCTTCTAGGCATGGAATGAACAAGTTGGTGACATTTTGCAATGCCAATCTTTTTCCATTCTTCAACAATGACCTCTTTTAGTGACTGGTTGCTGGATGGAGAGTGATACTCAACTTGTCTCTTCAGAATTCCCCAAAGAAAATAATTTCTTTACACCACAAAGGTGAAGGCTACAAGAAGATCAGCAAGGCTTTACTTATCAGTCAGAATACTGTAGCAAAAGTGGTACAAAAATTTAAGAAAGATGGAACTGCAACCATCTCACAGAGACGTCCAGGTCATCCACGGAAGTTAACACCTCAACAGGAGCATCTTCTGATGAGAAGGGTTGAAGAAAATCGGCATGCAAGTTCACTTCAGTTATCTAAAGAAGTAGAAAGCCAAACTGGGGTGACTATTTCCCGTGACACAATACGCCGTACACTGCAGAGGAATGGCATGCATGGATGCCTACAGTGAAACATGGTGGTGGCATTGTCCTTATGTGGGGCTGCATTTCACTGATGGCATCATGAATTCACAGGTGTATTGCTCTATACTGAAAGAGAAGATGCTACCATCACTCCGTGTCCTTGGTCGTCATGCACTTTTCCAACATGACAATGATCCTAAACACACATCTAAGGCCACTGTTAGATTTCTGAAGAACAGGGTGAAAGTGATTCAGTGGCCAAGTATGTCTCCTGATCTGAACTCAATCGAACACCTATGGGGAATTCTGAAGAGACAAGTTGAGCATCACTCTCCATCCAGCATCCAGTCACTAAAAGAGGTCATTGTTGAAGAATGTAAAAAGATCGATGTTGCAAAATGTCGCCAACTTGTTCATTCCATGCCTAGAAGACTTGGTGCTGTCATTAAAAATCATGGAGGCCATACAAAGTACTAGATGTAGTAGTTTTTGTTGTGGGGTGTACTCATTTTTGCACCACCCTAATTTGAGTAAAACTGAAAAATGTGTAATCTAAGTTTATATTATTAACCTTACTTTCATGTTAAGGGCGGCATGGTGGTGTAGTGGTTAGCGCTGTCGCCTCACAGCAAGAAGGTCCGGGTTTGGGCCCCATGGCCGGCGAGGGCCTTTCTGTGTGGAGTTTGCATGTTCTCCCCGTGTCCGCGTGGGTTTCCTCCAGGTGCTCTGGTTTCCCCCACAGTCCAAAGACATGCAGGTTAGATTAACTGGTGACTCTAAATTGACTGTAGGTGTGAATGGCTGTCTGTGTCTATGTGTCAGCCCTGTGATGACTTGTCCAGGGTGAACCCCGCCTTTCACCCATAGTCAGCTGGGACCAGCTTGCCTGCGACCCTGTAGAACAGGATAAAGCAGCTACAGATAATGAGATGAGACTTTCACATTATAAGTTAAATAGATGTTATATTAAACTTTGTCTTGTCAACATTTTAGAAATTGTTTGTGTTCATTGAGATATTGTTTAAAATGTTACTTTTCAAAAGGGGTGTAGTCATTTACGCTCAGCACTGTATAGTGAGTAGGGAGTAGTGAATGCAAGTGATTTTGGACATAGCCGTTGTCTTGTTCCCTGTGTCCTTTAAAAATTCTAGAGAACATTCACACAAACCACATTAAGCGATTCATGGATTTTCCACAAAAGGGGCAAAACATCATTTGGTCACAGTTGACATTATGTCACCATGAACTCCATAGAAGACACGAATTGACCACTCACTCTATCACTTCCGGGTCGCTTGAGGCATTTGGTACATTCCCCTTCCGTGAAGATTTTTGTTTGTAAATTTGTCTCAGCACACGTAAAAGTGTTTCGCGTCTTGTCAATTTGTTTTCTAAGGTGTAAATTTGTTTTGTCCTTAGTAAAAGTGTTTTGCTAAGGTAATTTTGTTTTATAAAATGTAAAAGTGTTTCACATTTTGTAATTTTGTTTTGCACTTCCCAGTCACCGTAGACAACAGATCAACTGTTTAAACTGAGAAACCTGTTGCTGACATCAAATTCAAAATGAGCATATATTTTTCAAAAAACAATACAATTTCTTAGTTTCAACATTTAATATGTTGTCTTTGTGCTATTTTTAATGAAATATAGAGTTTCCATGATTTGCAAATCATCACATTCTGTTTTTTATTTATATTCTACACAGCGTTCCAACTTTATGGAATTGGGGTTGCATTATACACACTTACATAAGGACAATAAAATCATCATATTCCTTAAGCCTACTTTGTTTCAGTGTATGTAATTATTATATGAATGACATGCAAATGTCTATACTAATTATCAAGCAAAAAGTTTAAAATTGTTACCGATAGTTCCATAATTTTTAGTATTGATCTCAGCTACATTCCTCACTTACAATATTTTTTTTTCTAGGTTTCGTCTGAAACTCCAGTTAAAGGTATGAGAACTGTTTTAAAATTTGAAGGTCTAAGTGCATTTTTTTCAGTTTTATGACTCTTAAATTCATGTAAGGAGCTCGGTAGCACTAGACAATGTTTAACCACAAAAGAGGACTATAGAAGGTTCATAGTGCTCTTTACACAAACCTTCCTTTTTTTTAGGGTCAAACTATGAACAATACACGTCACATCAACACAGGTAAGAATAATTTCATGCATGAAAGTTTAGAATTTGTCTTCTCATCTCATCTCATTATCTCTAGCTGCTTTATCCTGTTCTACAGGGTCGCAGGCAAGCTGGAGCCTATCCTAGCTGACTACGGGCAAAAGGCGGGGTTCACCCTGGACAAGTCGCCAGGTCATCACAGGGCTGACACATAGACACAGACAACCATTCACACTCACATTCACACCTATGCTCAATTTAGAGTCACCAGTTAACCTAACCTGCATGTCTTTGGACTGTGGGGGAAACCGGAGCACCCGGAGGAAACCCACGCGGACAACATGCAAACTCCGCACAGAAAGGCCCTCGCCGGCCACGGGGCTCGAACCCGGACCTTCTTGCTGTGAGGCGACAGCGCTAACCACTACACCACCGTGCCTCCCTAGAATTTGTCTTGAATGATGCATTATTTTAAAATAGAAATCACTTTAGTTTAAGTACATATAGTGGCTTGCAAAACTATTCATCCCCTTGGTGTTTGTCCTGTTTTGTTGCATTACAAGCTGGAATTAAAATGGATTTTTGGAGGGTTAGCACCATTTGATTTACACAACATGCTGACCACTTTAAAGGTGAAAATTGTTGTTTTATTGTGACACAAACAATAATTAAGATGAAAAAACAGAAATCTAGAGTGTGCATAGGTATTCACCCCCAAAGTCAATACTTTGTAGAGCCACCTTTTGCTACAATTCCAGCTGCAAGTCTCTTGGGGTTTGTCTCTGTTAGCTTAGCACATCTAGCCACTGGGATTTTTGCCCATTCCTCAAGGCAAAACTGCTCCAACTCCTTCAAGTTAGATGGGTTGCATTGGTGTACAGCAACCTTCAAGTTATGCCACAGATTCCCAATTGGATTGAGCTCTGGGCTTTGATTAGGCCATTCCAAGACATTTAGATGTTCCCCTTTACACCACTCCAGTGTATCTTTTGCAGTATGTTTAGGGTCATTGTCCTGCTGGAACGTGAACCTTCGT
Source organism: Neoarius graeffei (assembly GCF_027579695.1). NCBI lineage: Eukaryota > Metazoa > Chordata > Actinopteri > Siluriformes > Ariidae > Neoarius > Neoarius graeffei. Next base: position 2,960,469 of record NC_083592.1, on the reverse strand, counting down.
CCCAGTCTCAAACCTCTGGCTGACTCAAATGGTTTTTCCTCCAGAATTGCCCTGTATTTAGTGTCATCCATCTTTCCTTCAGTCCTGACCAGCTTTCCTGTCCCTGCAGATGAAAAACATCCCCACAGCATGATGCTGCCACCACCATGCTTCACTGTAGGAATGGTGTTCTCAGGGTGATGGGTTTGCACCACACATGGCGTTTCCCGTGATGACCAAAATGTTCAATTTTTCTCTCATTTGACCAGAGAATCTTCTTCCATGTGTTTGAGGAGTCTGCCACATGCTGCTGGGCAAAATGCAAACATCTTTTCTTATTTTTTTAATTTAAGCAATGGCTTTTTTCTGGTCACTCTTCCATCAAGCCCCACTCTGTGGGGTGTACGGCTTAAAGTGGTCCTATGGACAGATACTCCCATCTCCACTGTGGGTCTTTGCAGCTCCTTCAGTGTTCTCTATGGTGTCTTTGTTGCATCTCTGATTAATGCCCTCCTTGTCTGGTCTGTGAGTTTTGGTGGGCGGGGCCTTCTCTTGTCAGGTTTGTAGTGGTGCCATATTCTTTCCATTTTGCTATAATGGATTTGATGGAGCTTCTTGGGATATTCAAAGTTTGGGATATTTTTATAACCCAACCCTGATCTATACGTCTCCACAACTTTGTCTCTGACCTGTTTGGAGGCTCCTTGGTTCTCATGTTGCTTGCTTAGTAGTGTTGCAGAGTCAAGGTCCCTCCAGAACAGGTTAATTTATACAGACATCAAGTGATGGATCATGTGACACTTTGATTGCACACAGGTGGATCTTAATCAACTAATTATGTGACTTATGAAGTGAATTGGTTGGACCAGCTCCTATTTAGGGGTTTCATATGAAAGGGGGCGAATACCTATGCACACTCCAGATTTCTGTTTTTTCATCTTAATTATTGTGTCACAATAAAAACCAAACAATTTTCACCTTTAAAGTGGTAGGCATGTTGTGTAAATCATATGGTGCTAATCCTCCAAAAATCTATTTTAATTCCATCTTGTAATGCGACAAAACAGGACAAACACCAAGGGGGATGAATACTTTTGCAAGACACTGTTCTTACAGGTTGTGGTTGTGATACCAATAAACTAAGGAATTACCCCTCTCTCAAACACTGAGTGAAGCCCTGACCTCTCATCATCCTTCAGTGATAGTCACATGCACGTTGTCACCAAAATGTGTGGAACACAGGTCCTGATTTTCACAGCATGTCACACTGACTCATCAAAGTTACTCCTGCTGTGCATGCATGACTGTGCATTTGTTCGCAACAGGAACAGTCTCTGAACTTTTTGATCACACCTTATAGACTGCCATTTTCAATGTTGTCCCATTATCATTGTTTCTCCACAATACCTGCAGAACTGTTGATGCTTTGGCTGTGCAGGCCCATGGTGGGTGGTAGGTAGGTAGGTGCATATGTCCCGGAAGTGGAAGTTATACTGCATGGGCTAAAGCATGGGCTGGTTTATGTGCATAAATATTAATGCATCTGTTGTTATGAAACAGTTTGAGATTTTGTAATTGGCCTATTTTACTGCCTCTTGTATATGAATGATTTGCATTTTAAGGAGGTTCACACTATGTCAGTTCCATGTACTGAACTCTTCTTTTTCAATTATGTCATAGTAAATACAGTTTTCCATTCTATGCAACCGTTAAAGTAACCGGAATTTTATATGATCTTAAAGACATACTCCTTTTCAGTTATTTTATATTATTCCCTGAAATGAGTTTGTAAAGTTTACAAGGATTTTTTAATTGAAAAATTGCCTTTGTTCTTTTTTCTCATGCTGTTTTATCATGTTGTGCTCTCTGGCATTAAGACATTAGCAGCAAATCCTTTAAAGGGGACATGCCATACACTTTTCAATTACTTTATATTATTCCCTGAGATGCTTTTGTAAAGTTTGCAAGTTTTTTGTTTTTTGATTGTTTGTTATTTAAACTGCCTTGGCTCTTTTTTCCTCATGCATGGTTTTAGCATGGCAAGAAAACTTGACAAGGTAAAACAGGCTGATTTTGTGGCTGTGCCTTTAAATTTAAATATGTAAATAGCTTTATACTGATTGGCTAACATCCAATGCCTATTGAGGTATTTCACCTGACGTCACAGGGTCACGTGACGCCCCGGTGTCCACCATTTTGAACGTCAAGCTAGCTAATGTCAACAACAGTAGCTGGTATGTTACTGTAGCAATGTTTACGTTCAGTCATTTGGATGACTGTTAAAACCTTTCAGTCTCAAGTTTTTCCTTTACTGGATTTACTAGTTTACTGAGCTAGCGCGCCGGCCGCCGGCAGGCTAGTGCACACTAGCTCCCAGCTTGCCCGAGCGCGCTAGCTCAGTAAACTAGTAAATCCAGTAAAGGAAAAACTTGAGACTGAAAGGTTTTAACAGTCATCCAAATGACTGAACGTAAACATTGCTACAGTAACATACCAGCTATGATGTTGTTGACATTAGCTAGTGCTAACAGCTAGTTGCTAATACACTGCTACAACTACACCGACCCTAATAATACAGTTCTTGGTCATTGTCTGGTAACAGCAAATTTATAACGGGCCATGTCTCAACAGACTAAGAAGTTATTTCAATGACATTTAATAACATTTTGTTTATCCTGAGGACCGAAAGTAAATGAAAATGTGAACAAACCTTAGCTGTAATAAGATGGCGACCACCGGCTCCAGGGACGACCCGCTGATGTAGGCATGTTACCCAGCCTGACACAAAATATTTGTAGGCATCCAAACTCTTATACGCTTTCAGATCAATACCTGTGTATGGCGATGGGTTTTTAACGACATAGGTATACAGATCATGTGGGCCGAAGTCAGGTAATGACGAGGGCTTCGTGTACTTCCGTACGTCAGTGAACAATCCTGGTGGAAGCAGGTAAACGTCGTTCTCTAAGCCTGCTAACCTCAATTTTTGCAAATACCTCTCCCTCTGCTCGCCCTGTAAATGCCCTACGTCGCTGGATAGTGAAGGTGTTTTCTGCATCTCGCTCCTTTTTCTTTTATGATTTTCGTTTGTCGCCTTCCTCGCATTCAAACTGATTCATGCCGTGCTGTCCAAAATGGCAGCATCACATGACTTGGTCACGTGGGTGAAATACCTCAATAGAGGATGTGCAGTCACGTGACCCGTCCGTGCTTACTCCGCCATATTGGACGGCTTCAGGATTGTTACCTTGCGTGAGCGTAATGGATCCAAGCAGTAATCCCCAAGAAAATTCGGAAAATACCCCATCTACATCGCGTGATAACTTGTCTAAGTTTGTTCAGCATCTTGAAGGTGATGTGAGGCAGCATTACGTGGAAAAGTGTTCCAGGTTGGGGATTGCAGAGCCGTACAACTTGCTGCAATCCTTGTTCAGGGAAATTCAGAGCTGCGGTGCCGACCATTTGCCCGATCTGGCCTACCACGACATTTACAATTTTCTCATTAATCGTGAATCGTGTTACACTGGCAAAGCCCTCAAAGCTTACAAGAGCCTGGAAGCTTATAAATATTTTGTTGTGGGATGGATATCTCAACTATACCTCTGGAAGGTCCCGAAGAAGGAAGTCTACTTGATAACCTCACGGGTAAGTGGCATTAAGACGTTTATCATAAAGAGACTATGCAGGACGTTTTATCGCTTATTTAGTAATTTTAATACAGAATTTACTCTGATGAAATTATTCAGACACTCCAACGCCCCCCTAAAGAAAAAAATCGGATCTGCGCGTTTCAGCCGTGAAACGGCATCCGCCGTTTGCATCCCTGTTTAAACTCATAGGTTAACCGACTTTAACTGGCTAATGAGGCTTGGTGGTTGGTCAAGATTTTTTTTAGTTTTCGCCATCCCTACTATGGATTGGCCTTTCAAAGGCATATATGAGCCAAAAAGATAAAACATTGTCATAGACTAGGCCGGGGTAGTAGGGCTAGGCATAGCCATTTTAAACGTTAGAGACTGTCTAGTTTCTAAGTATGCAGTTATCATTCAATCCGAAAATCAACTTAACAGATGTACTAGGAGTATTGAATTAGAAGATTACACCTACCTGCTATGAAGTGTTCACTACAAATTCGGCTGGTAGAACTGGGGTTCCAGTTTTCTCTTCGCACAGCGGACACCCATTTTGCGCGTCTCTCCTCGTCTGCAGGGAATCTATAAAATGACAGGCCCTCCTTTTGGCCCCGTCTATTGGTACAACCAAATGCTGAACAAGATATAACCATTCTCGAAAGATCTACTCCCACACACTTGATAATTAGAACAGGTTTGTCTAAGTTCTATGCGCGACCTTGCCTTCCAAAATGACAGATAACGAATATCACGTGACCTCGTGACGTCATATGCACGCTCTCTAGACCCAGGGATTTCATGAGCCAATCAGAGTTACATATTTAAATTTAAAGGCACACCCCCAAAAAAGGGGCCACGATAAATAATTTCAAAACTTTTCCCACCTTTAATGTGACCTATAACCTGTACAATTCATTTGAAAAACAAACAAATCTGTTAGGCGAAAAAAACATAAAAAAATAAAAAACATACAATAAGCTGGTTGCATAAGTGTGCACACCCTTAAACTAATACTTTGCTGAAGCACCTTTTGATTTAATTACAGCAGTCAGTCTTTTTGGGTTCACACCTGCCATCAATTAAAATGACTCTGATTAACCCCAAATAAAGTTCAGACATTTACTCAGTTGCATCGTCCAGCAAAAGCCAGGGTTCACAGAGAGCTTACAAAGCATCACAGGGATCTCACTGTTGAAAGGTATCAGTCAGGAGAAGGGTACAAAAACATTTCCACGGCATTAGATATACCATGGAGCACAGTGAAGACCATCATCAAGAAGTGCAGAAAATATGGGACAACAGTGACATTACCGAGAACTGGACGTCCCTCCAAAATTGATGAAAAGACAAGACGAAAACTGGTCAGGGAGGCTGCTGAGAGGCCCACAGCAACACTGAAGGAGCGGCAGGAATTTCTGGCAAGTACTGGTTGTGTACTACATGTGAGAACAATCTCCCGTATTCTCCATATGTCTGGACTATGGGGTAGGGTCACAAAACGGAAACCTTTTCTTACAAAGAAAAACATCCAGGCCTGGCTAAATTTTGCAAAAAAAAAAAAAAAATACATCAACTCTCCCAAAAGCATGTGGGAAAATGTGTTCTGGTCTGATGAAACCAAGGTTGAACTTTTTGGCAACAATTCCAAAAGGTATGTTTGGTGCAAAAACAACACTGCACATCACCAAAAGAACCCCATACCCACGGTGAAGCATGGTGGTGGCAGCATCATGGTTTGGGGTTGTTTTTCTTCAGCTGGAACAGGGGCTTTAGTCAAGGTGGAGGGAATTATCAACAGTTCTAAATACCAGTCAATTTTGGCCCAAAACCTTCAGGTGTCTGCTAGAAACCTGAAGATGAAGAGGAATTTCATCTTTCAGCATGACAATGACCCCAAGCATACATCGAACTCAACAAAAGAATGGCTTCACCAGAAGAAAATTAAAGTTTTGGAACGACCCAGCCAGGGTCCAAACCTAAATCCAATTGAAAGTCTGTGGGGTGACCTGAAGAGGACTGCGCACAAGCGATGCCCTCACAGTCTGACAGATCTGGAGCGCTTTTGCAAGGAAGAGTGGGCAAATATTGCCAAGTCTAGATGTGACAGGCTGATAGACTCCGACACAAAAAGACTGAATGCTGTAATTAAATCAAAAGGTGCTTCAACAAAGTATTAGTTTAAGGGTGTGCACACTTATGCAGCCAGCTTATTGTATGTTTTTTCTTTTTTATGTTTTCCCCCTAACAGATTTTTTTTTCAATTTAACTGTACAGGTTATAGGTCACATTAAAGGTGGGAAAAGTTTTGAAATTATTTATCATGGTCTCTTTTTTTTTTTTTTACATCAGAAAAACTTACTGGCGATTTGTCCAGGGTGTACCCCGCCTCTCACCCATAGTCAGCTGGGATAGACTCCAGCTTGCCTGTGACCCTGTACAGGATAAGCAGTTACAGATAATGGATAGATAGATGGATTTTGGACTGGAGTTGGAAACATCAAATTTGATGTTTGATACGGCGCATGCGCTGCTGCGACGACACTCTGTCAACTTGCTACACCACGTCCGTGTTTTGTTATTGTTTATCGTTTTTTGTACGGTCGATTGACCGTTTATTGTCATTGTTTTAGTCCAATATTGTTTAAGCTACACACCCGGGAAAAGGACACTCTATAAAGCTTTTTGGATGATATATTTTTTCCGGATTATATGCCTGTTGCTATGGATTCCAAACAACAACAAAAACAGATCCTAAACAACAACTGCTTCGCGTTACTATCAGAGGATGGTGGACACAGACAACTCACCTACAACCGGGCTGAGCTTCTCCACCTACGCTCTTCCCCCCTCTGCAACGCGAAACCAGCAGTCGATCTCCCTCCAGAGATTCGTCGGAGGAAGAGAGGTAGGCGAGGAGGTGTACACACCAGGTTGAGAAGGCGACCCTTCAGACCCCCTCTCCCCTCCATAGTACTGGCAAATGTACGCTCCCTCTGGAACAAGATGGACATATTGCATGCCAAATGCCGGGTGGAGCGGGCCTTCAGGGATGCATGTATCATCGCCGTGACAGAGACCTGGCTGGATGGGGATGTCCCGGACACGGAGGTCAGTCTTGACAACTTTTCCATCTTGCGAGCTGACAGGACCAGCTGATTGGGTAAGGACAGAGGCGGAGGCATCTGCATCTTTGTCAACAAGCGGTGGTGCACGAACATCAAAGTCCACCACACAGTCTGTACACCGGACTTAGAGATGCTGTCGCTGTCACTACGCCCCTTCTACCTCCCGAGGGAATTCCCCACCATCGTGGTCAGCTGTGTTTACATCCCACCAAGTGCTAACACCGGAGCTGCAGCGGATCTGGTAGCCGAGGGTACTAGCCACATGATGGCTAAGTATCCAGACGCCCCGGCGTTCATCCTAGGAGATTTTAACAGCTGCAGAATGGACTGTGTCATGCCCTTTTTATATCAGTATGTGAACATCCCCACCAGAAAGAACAACACGCTGGACTTGTGTTATGGAAACATCGCTGACGCTTTCATTGCCCACGCACACCCACCACTCGGCTACTCCGATCACAACGTTGTTTTCCTGCTGCCACACTACAAACCGGAACTGAAGCGCACCAAACCACGCATACATCACACCGCCCTCTGGTCGGAGGATGCAATTGCACAATTACAGGGCTCACTCGGCTGCACAGATTGGGACATTTTCCAGGGGGATTTGGAGCACAGGGCGACAGTGCTCACAGACTACATAAACTTCTGTGTCTCATGCAACATTCCTACAAAAACTGTCAGACGTTTTCCCAACTCCAAACCCTGGATCACCCATCACATTAAAAACAGTTTGAGAGAGAGACATAAGGCTTTTCAACATAAGGACTGGGCTACTGTCAACTTACTAAATAGACAAATAAAAACGGACATCATTAAAGCCAAGCACGAATACAAAGACAAACTAGAACAGGAATTCAGCACCATGAATACCAAACAAGCCTTCCATAAAGTAAAAATGCTCACAGGACAATCAGCTAGTCAGTCTCACTCAACTATTATAGATCCCACCAACTTTGCCGCCACCTTGAACTCTTTCTATGCACGGTTGACACACAAGACCACTCAGTCACATGTGAGGAGCTTCTCAATGCCCTACCCTCGGACACACTCAGTCACCCCCCATTCACAATAGAGGATGTACAGCGGCAGCTGAGCAGATGCAAGACTGGAAAGGCACCTGGGCCAGATAACATCTTAGCCAGGGTGCTGAAGCTCTGTGCTACAGAACTGGCCCCCCCTCTTCATGCCATCTTCTGGGACTCGTACAGGTCAGCAACCATACCCACCATCTGGAAAACCTCAGCTATCATCCCTGTACCTAAGAACACACACCCCTGTGAACCCAACCACTACCGGCCAGTTGCACTCACCTCCATCATCATGAAATGCCTGGAAAAGCTCATCCTCCACACCATACTGCCAATTGTCCACCCCCTGCTGGACCCATACCAGTTTGCCTACAGGGCCAGCAGGGGGACGGAGGATGCTGTTGCATGCCTTCTCCACTCCCTCCTGCAACACCTGGAATTACCGGGCAACTTCGCAGCCATCCTCTTTGTAGACTTTAGTTCAGCCTTTAACACCATTCAACGCCACCAGATGATCAAGAAACTCTGCCACCTCAACATTCCACCACCCCTCATCCGCTGGATTCACAACTTCCTCACCAACAGACCACAGGCTGTCAGGATAGGCACAGTGACATCATCCACCATCATCACTAACACGGGAGCTCCGCAAGGCTGCGTTCTCAGCCCTTTCCTCTACACCCTCTACGGGTACACCAACGACTGCATCAGCCCCTCACCCATCACTACATACTTTAAATATTCTGACGACACTGCCATCCTAGGTTTGCTGAGCGACAATGATTCCGTCACGGCCTATCAATCATCCATCTCTCTTTTTTACCCAGTGGTGTACAGATAACTTTCTGGAACTCAATGTGGCAAAAACAAAGGTAATGGTATTTCACAATTCAGACACCACTGTTCTGCCCTCCACTCTCATCCATAATCAGAAGGTTGAACAGGTCAGCCATTTCAAGTACCTGGGACTCACTATAGACAATAAGCTGACATTTGATCAACACATCACTAACATCCACAAGAGGTCTCAACAAAGGCTCTATGTCATCCGCAAGCTCAGTGCTCTCTCTGTCGCCCCTCACCTCCTGTCCCTTCTGTACTCCAGCATCATCCAGCCTATTCTATTGTACTGTTCACCCTGCTTCTATAATATGCTTTCCACCTCCAACAGAAACAAACTGACAAAAATCACACACACAGCATCCAAAATCATTCACCACCCCACACGCAACCTTACTGAGCTCAACCTCAAAGCTGTCACACGCCTCGCAGTGTCAATAATTAAAGACCACAATCACCCTCTTTACCCACTTTTCACACTGCTCCCATCTGGTCGCAGGTATAGGACTTTAAGATGGAGACGGGCATGTTTTAGTAAGGGCTTTGTACCGTCTGTCATCCATGCACTAAACTGCCTCCCCCAGTAACCCTGTACGGACTTTCCTGGACTGGGTAAATAGTGACGGTCTGTCTGATGCAGATATATATGTTGTAGGTCTACTGTCTGAATGGTTTCTTGTCTAAGTGAGTATATTTGATTTGATATTTGATTTGATATCTGTTCAATGTCTTGATGCTTGTTGCTTGTTTTGTCTGAATGTCTTCTGTCTGTGTGTACACATTTTATACCTGTTCAATGTTGGTTATGTCTTTATTGTACTTATATGTTGTAGCTGTTCCAAGTCTGACAGTTGGTGAAGACAAATTTCCCTTGAGGGGACAATAAAGATCGATCGATTGATCTATCTATCTATCTATCTATCTATCTATCTATCTATCTATCTATCTATCTATCTATCTATCTATCTAATTAATTTCCAAGCACCTTCCAAGTTGCCTTCAGCTTGTTGGTTTTTGCTGTTTTTTTTCTTCCTCTTAATTGTTTTTAACCTGCTTTACCTAGTACAGATGCTGTGAGAAATTATTCCTCACAAAAGAGCCAGACATTCAGCATATTGATCTAAACATGTAGCTGACCTCTATAGTCATAACTCTTCATCTTTTATTTCACAGTGGGACTGGACATAACAGTGAAAATGTCATTCACGTAAAATTTTATGCTGCTCTTCAGAAGGGAATTGCTACTGAAAATGATAAGATGTATCTTGTTATCCAAGCACAAAAAATAGAGATGACTCCAATAAGGTAGGTTCATAAATTACATGTTTTTGTTATTATTATTATTATTATTATTATTATTATTATTAACACACAATCTGCATCCATATATCATGGTATTTCATTCACACTCCAAAAAGTACATTTAAAATCAGTTTGCATAAACAAAAAAGTAGCTGCATTATGAAGCAGCAATTTGGCTGTTGGCTGCAAAATGCTGCAGCATAAAAAGTACATTAAAGATAAAGAAGAAGATAGAGATTCAAATAAATATCTAATAAATAGGGCTGTATTCATTATGTTAAGTGTGTTGCTATTTGGATCTCAGACATAATTACAATCTGCTTGTACATTATGTGCTGGAGTTCACGGACCTTGAACTTAAGCACATTTTCTGCCATGATATTGGCACAAGTGAGGAGCAATTTTAAGTTCAGTAGTCAAACAGTTAAGTACATGGGTTCAAACATATTTAAATGTTTTTTTTTTTAATCCTTGACCAATCCAGGTACCATAATTCAAGTTAAACCAAAAGACGATACCACCAAATACTAACAACCTGTATGTAAAATTTGAGGTGCTGAAAATGTGCAATAGTTAATAAAACCTGAAATAAATGTCTCTTAACTGTTATTTTGAAATGAGCTCTTGTGTAAAGCTACTTGTCTTAACATGGGAAGTGTGTGGTAACATGCAAATATGACAATGAGGTGGAATATCTTTAGTCTCTGTCTATGTAAAGTTTGGTCTTAACTGTAGCCTGCAGTGCAACATTGTTCAAAATGGTTGTAGTTATTAGGAAAACAGTTTTTTTTCCCCCAAAGTAATGTCTCAAATTGGGCAAACCTTCACTTTAATATTCAAGTCTGTTGTCTCTATTCAAGTCTCTTATCTCAAAATATTTGAAAGGTTATTCTATATGTTGTTCTGTCTAATCACAATGCTCCCAGCAGGCAGACCTGCTTTCCAATCAGAATAACTGTACAGACTGATCAGCCATAAAATTAAAAAGACTGACAGGTGAAGTGAATTACACTGATTATCTTGGCACCTGTCAAGGGGTGGGATATACAGTACTAGGCAGCAAGACAACAGACTGAGGGCAGACTCGGCGCTACAGTGGCTCACTATCACCTCTTGATGTACAATGTGATGGTACAACACAGGCAGTACATTTTGTCTCTGGGCTAGCTGGTTAGCTAAAGTCAGGAGATATCTCTGCAACACCATACATAGATGTCTTTGACATAATATTATAGCTATTATTTTGTCACATTCTGTTGATAATTTTGGTTTTTTTAATATTTTAAACTTAAATTCTTACAAATCCTTACACATAGCACATTTAAGGTACAGGATATTTTCTCAATTGGAAGCATTTACAAAAATAGAATTAATAACACAGTAAAACAGTGTACCAAATATATACACTGTCATGCCACAAACCATCACAGTTACCATTTCACGAAATTAGAACTTCAGAACATTAGCATTTGCTAAGTCAATGTAGAAAAGTAACTGTTTGCATTTCAGGGATGATGAAGCTGGTCGGATGTTCACACTTGACCTACTTCTTGAAAAGACAACAGCATGTACGTTTCATTACATATATTGTCTCAATGACAAATATGAAACCATTGAAGAAAATCAGAAGTATGAATACAGGAAATTGTTCAGAAACATCTCTGAGGAGGATGTAGGTAAGACTATCTATCAGCCTGTTATGTCACTCTTTATAAAAATGAGCCAAAATGATTGCATAAAATAACCATTACACACAATAATTCAACTAATCCAAACAATAGTCACTTTTGCTGTATATTGTCTGTCCCTGGGGTATATGAAGTGCAGTCAAAAAGTTCAGGGACTGTTCCTATTGCGAACCAATGGAGTGTGGCAAATCATCAGTTTTATTTGTATAGTGCTTTTAAGAATAGACATCAGAACAAAGCAGCTTTACAGAAAAATATAAATTTTAAACATAAGAATTTATCTCTAATGAGCAAGCCTGAGGCAATGGCGATAAGGAAAAACTGCCTAAGATGATGTGAGGAAGAAACCTGGAGAGGAACCAGACTTGAAAGGGAATTCCTCTTCATCTGGCTGATAACAGATAGCGTGATTTATAAATAACTTGGTTCTATAACTGTGTCCCTATATAATCCAAAAGTGCAACTGTGTAACCAGGAAATTCATTATAGTTTTGACATGAAGTCTATTTTGTTGAAGTTATAAACTGTTCATTGATGGAGACTTGAGTGCAAAACTGTTCATGACAACTGCAGTCCTAAAGTTATCATGGCAATTGTAGTCCTAACCAACAACATCCAAACACTCTATTCCCAAGAACCCTCCAAGATGATCCTTTGCCTTATAAAAAACTATTAACAAAAGGCTTGACGAAAAAGATGTGTTTTCAGCCTAGACTTTAACACCGAACACTACTTGGAAGGCTGTTCCATAACTGTGGGGCTTTGTAAGAAAAGGTTCTGCCCCCTGATGTAGCCTTCACTATATGAGGTACCAACATAGCACCTTTTGATTTAAGTAGGCATGGCAGGTCAAAAAGGACCAGAGGTTCACTCAGATACTGTGGTGTGAGACCATTCAATGCTTTGTAAGTTAATAATCATATTATAATTGTTGTAAAATTTGATTGAGAACCAATGCAATGTGGATAAGATGGGGGTGATGTGGTCATATCTTCTAGTTCTAGTAAGGACTCTTGCTGTTGCATTTTGAACTAACTGGAGCTTATTTATGCTCCTACTGGAACATCCAGAGTTACTGTGTAATCAGAAAGCTTACTTCTAGTGGCATGTGGTCTGAGTACAAGTACTTCAGGTCTTGTCAGAGTTAAGCAGAAGGATGTTCATAAGCATCCAGTGTCTAATGTCCTTTACACATTCCTCAATTCTATTAAACCGGTGTCTCTCATCTGGCTTTGCAAAAACATACAACTGTGTGTCATCAGAATAACAGTGGAAACTAATACCATGCTTATGAATAATATCACCCAGAGGTAATATATATATATAAAGAAAAAAACAGTGGGCCTAAGACAGAACCTTGTGGAACACCAAACTTTACCTCAGTATATCTAGAAAAATCACCATTTACATCAACATACTGATAGCGATCAGTTAAATAAGAGCTGAGCCAGGAGAGGGCCATTCCCGTAACTCCCACAACATTTTCTAGTCTATCCAGGAGAATAGAATGATCAATGGTGTCAAAAGCTGCACTAAGGTCAATCAACACAAGCAGCGAGACACAGCCCTGATCAGATGCCAACAGTAGGTCATTTACTACTTTAACCAGTGCTGTCTCAGTGCTATGATGAGGTCTAAATCCTGACTGATACATTTCATGGATGTTATTCCTCCTGGTACAAAACAGCCCCTAGCCCTCTGTCTGATGTGTCCGTCTGCAAAATAAAGGGGAGAGAGAAGTCAGGGGAATGTAAGAGTAGCCCCCCATGCAGTGAAGCTTTTATCCTGGTGAAAGCCTGTTGGCACTGCTCTGTCCACTGGACCGGATCTGGTGATCCCTTTTTAGTGAGATGAGTCAGCAGGCTGATGACATCCGAATAATTGGGTATAAACCAACGATAGTAGCCAGCCAGCCCCAAGAATTGTCTCACCCCCTTTTTGGTCTTGGCCCTTGGGCAGGCTGCAATCACTGCTCTCTTGTCAATTTGGGGACGCACCTGCTCGTGACCTGAGTGGAAACCCAGATACCATACTTCCACGTGTCTAATTGCACACTTTTTTGGGTTAGCTGTGAGACCCACATGCCTCATCGACTCTAGGACGGCCCTAAGGTGCTCAAGGTGCCACGGTCGATCATTGCTATACACAATGTTGTCAAGGTACGTTGCTGCATAGGTGGCGTGGGGAAGGAGGAACTTATTCATGAGCTGCTGGAACGTAGCAGGCACCCCAAATAACCCAAAAGGAAGCATGACAAGCTGTTGTAACCCAAACGGTGTGGAAAAGGCCATTTTGTTCACAAGATAGAGGAGTCAAGGGGATCTGCCAATATCTCTTCATTAAATCCAGTGTTGAATAAAATCGAGCAGCACCTAACCAATTGAGCAACTCATCAATGCGAGGCATTGGGTAGGCGTCAAATTTAGACACCGTGTTGACTTTTCTGCAGTCTACACAGAACCGGACCGACCCATCGGTCTTGGGTACCAGGACCACTGGGCTGCTCCAGTCACTGTGGGACTTCTCGATTATGCCCATGTCGAGCAAGGCTTTGAGTTCATCCCAAACCACCTTGTTTTTGTGTTTGGATAAGCGGTAAGGGCGGCTACACACCAACACTCCCAGGGGCATTCTATGAGGTTCTATGAGGTGGGTGCGGCCGGGAATGGGCAAGAACACATCGGAAAATTCCTCTTGCAACTTGGCAACCTCTGTGAGTTGGGCTGGTGAGAGATGGTCTCCACAAGGGACCAGAGTGGTTCGAGTTGTTGCTTTTGTTGTTTTTACCTCCGGCCCCAGCTCTGCCCTCTCCGGAACAACCAACGCCAATGCCACAGGGACCCCCTTGTTCCAATGTTTTAATAGGTTGAGGTGGTACAGTATATTTGCAGAGCCCTGCCCCATCCATTCGCCTTACCTCATAGTCGACGTCCCCGATTCACTGTGTGACCTTGAAGGGCCCTTACCACTTGGTGACTAATTTGGAGCTAGATGTGGGCAGTAACACAAGTACTTTGTCTCCTGGCATGAACTCCCTATGGTGTGCGCCCCTGTTGTACAGCCGGGCTTGACATTCTTGTGCCTGCCAAAAAATTCTCCTGGGTTAAGTGCGTAAAGGTGTGGCGCTTTGAACACAGATCAAGAACATATTGAATTTCGTTCTTACTAGGTGAAGGTCCCTCCTCCCAATTTTCCCACAGCACATCTAAAATGCCACGAGGCTTTCGCCCATATAATAATTGAAATGGGGAACATCCCATGGAGGCTTGTGGGACCTCTCTTACTGCGAATAACAGGGGCTCAAGACGTTGATCCCAGTTATGTGCACCTTCACTTACAAATTTCCGAATTAAATTTTTAAGTGTCTGATTAAACAGCTCTACTAAACCATCTGTTTGTGGGTGATAGACGCTGGTGCAGATAGATTTAATCCCCAACAACTCATATAGCTTACAGAGTGTGCGTGACATAAATGTAATGCCTTGGTCCATCAGGATTTCTTTTGGAATCCCGACCCGGGAGATAACACAGAAGAGCTCTTCCACAATACTGCGTGTGGAGATATTGTGGAGGGGCACTGCTTCCGGATACCACATTGCATAGTCCACCAGGACTAAAATAAAATGGCATCCCCATGCCGACCAATCTAATGGCCCAACGAGATCCATACCAATTCTCTCGAAGGGGGTCTCGATTAGAGGGAGCAGGCACAAAGGTGCTTTTGGAATAGGTGCGGGATTTACTAATTGGCATTCGTGGCATGCTGCATACCACCAATGGACATCTCTGCGAATCCCTGGCCAATAGAACTGGGCCATTATTTGGGCCAGTGTTTTATGCTGCTCCAATTGTCCAGCCATGGGATTAAAGTGAGCTGCATGGAACACAAGGTCCCTACGGCTATTAGGGATTAACAATTGTGTTAACTGTTCACCAGTTTGAGTATCCTGTGCCACTCGGTACAACCGGTCCTTAATAATAGTGAAATATGGGAAGGCAGGTGTCGCATTTGGCTGGAGAGTTTGACCATTGATTACTCTCACTTCTCACAAATCTATATAAACTCTTTACTAGATTAAAAAAAACAAGAGAAATCTGCATTTGTGAGTTGCTCTATGCTGATGACTCTGTGCTGGTGGCTACTGATCAAGGTGATCTTCAGGAAATTGTGGACAGATTCAGTGCAGTGGCAACCCTCTTTGGGCTGAAGATCAATGTGTCCAAAAGAGAGCTCTTGGTCCAGCTTGCCCCAGTGCATGAGCTACATCCATGTGAGATTCTTGTGAAAGGTGAAGCCTTGAACTGTGGATCCTTCACTTACTTAGGCAGCTCAGTCACGAAGAATAACTCCTCAGATCTGGAAGTTGAGCACAGGGTACAGGCTGCAACCAAGTCCTTTGGAGCCCTCCAAAAGAGACTCTGGTCTCGCCATGAGAAGCCGATCCACAAAAGTGAAGGTGCACAATACTGCAGTACTTCCAGTATTGCTGTACTCCACAGAGTGCATGACACTGTACAGACACCACATACGGAAACTGACCAGTATACAGCTGAGACACCTGCACCAGAGTCTTGGCATCAAATGGCAGGACAAGATTCCTGATGTGGAAGTGCTCAAGAGAGCTGAGACTGTCAGTGTTGGCCCTTATTACTGCCTCTCAACTGCGCTGGGTTGGTCATGTATGGCGAATGCCTGACTACGGACTCCCCAAAGTAGTCCTGTATGGAGAACTGAGTACAGGTAGTCTTCGACTTACGACTGCATTTGGTTACGACTGACCGGTCGTAAACTGATCTGGTCGTAAGTCGGCCTATGTTAAATGAACGTAAGTATATTGTGATGTGTAAATGATATTGTAATCATCTTAAAAAGTCTTATTTTATCAACATTTTCTTATTTCATTACCTTGGTTCATTATTTGGTTCAAGTCAAACACTGCATACTACAGTACAATTCGTTTAATATGTGCAAAACAAAAAATATGAAATACAGGTGTGAAAAATAGAAAACATTTTAGTTTGAAACATACCAAAATATAATGTAAAACATAGCAAAATACAAAACTTAGTGACCGCTGGCATCACTGGTGCTTGGCTATGGGTCGTCTACGTCATCATCAGCTGTTGCAGCACTTGGGCTGGCGGGAGGATTTGCTCGTTTCATAAACCAGGAGCTGGGGCGGAAACTGTTGTACGCAGCGAGAGGCTGGATGCTGGGCGCTGCCAGGAGCTGGGGTGGAAACTGTCGTACGCTCAGCTGGGAAACACTTGCCAGTCATGACCAGATGGTCGTAAAGTCGATCGGTCATTAGTTGCATAGGTCGTAAGTCGACGACTACCTGTACTGGCAAGAGAAAACGTGGAGGTCAGAAACTGAGATACAAGGATGTCCTCAAAAGACACATGAAGAGTGCCAGAGTGGATGACTTCACCTGGAAAAGGCAGGCCCTTGACCGAGGAAAATGGTGTTGCACCATCAAGAAGGCAAAGAATGCAGTGGAAGAGAAAAGAAGAAAAGACTACATCTGGGCTCATAAGAGATGGCATACCATTGCAACTAATTCAGACTTCATCTGCCCCAGTTGCCAGAGGCCGCGCCGATCAAAGGCAGGCCTCATGGCCCACATGCGTTCCTGCATCACCTAACAACTAGTCATCATCGAAATGATGGACGGCCGAAGAGACTAGATAAAAAGGAGACATTACATCATTGCAATTACATGCCCTGATCATGCGCCGGGAACGTGATCAGCTCTAAAGCTGATTGGATCTCATCTAATTGCTGTCTCGTACGCACATCTGCTACATACATCTGCTACGCATGTAATGAGCATGATAAGATAAACATGTTTCAGTGCAGAATGTTCTGTCGCTTGTCCTTGAAGAGACAATGCTCAGAAAAGAAGAAAATTACAAAACAGTATGACACTAAAATTTGCTCAACAATTCCCCCTTTTATCATGTAAATGATAACACTGAATCTATAATACAGTCATACATAGTTCACCTACTGGTTACTGTCCAGTCTGTGGCAATAGCCAGTCAACAAACTACATGGTATTGGGTGTTTTCTATAGAAGTCTCTACGCCTAAGGCACTTAGTCCTGTCACCTAAATCAGCTAGGTATTGTACGCTAGTGTATGTGTAGTCAGAATGTATATTTTTTCAGTTACCACCATGTGATTGGTATTATCAGTCAATATGTCATGAACCCAGTTAACAGTTTGATCTCTTTCTATCTTATTTTTCCAGCTGAGAAGTCTGCCACCTGGAGTACCTGTGGTGTCAGACACTGCTCTTGTAATACTTGTATTAATCTCTGTCACTGGACAAACTACCAAATATTACTTATACCATATATGAGGCTCACAATTAGATACAGAATGAAAAATGTTTTTGGAATGCACAGTCTGTTATGTGTCTGTGTATGTCGATGTGTCATTGCTCGTGTTCGTTAGTCCCCCTAAGGGACTCTTGATAGCAGAGTATCCACTCACGGTGCAACGAGGCCCCCTAAAGGCTTCTTGAATGCTGTCTTAATCTCCTTCCTGTACCAGGGCCTCCTTGTGCTGCTTGTCCATTGGTTCAGGTACTCTTCTGCAGTGGCTGGCGTGTACCCACGTGGCTCTGTTGTCCACCATTACAGCTGACTGTGTGGTGAGCAGCACTTGGGATGGTCCCGTCCACCTGGGCTTGTTCCACTTCATCCTTCTGAAGTCCTTTATCACCACCCAGTCATCAGGTTACTAGCATAGAGAGAGATTGTTTAAAGACATCCTTTTCTGGATTATAAAATACAGAAGGATCCATTGTACTAACCCAATCAGAGGTTTTCTTACTCGCACACCCTCGAAGCCAACGTCCCACCTCCTTCCATGGGACTGCCTTTGGTTTGGCTAAAGAAATGTGGGGTGTGGATGATGGGACATCAAACAGCTCCTTTTGGCAGCACCAAGGGAATTTGGTTATGCCCTCCAATTGAATCCAGGCACAAATGTCTGTGCAATGCTGTAATTCAACAGAACATGCACAGTATTCTTTTGACCAGTATAAATCTCTAAGGTGAATACGTTCTCGCTCGCAGGTGTCTTTAAACCATACTCTCTCTTATGCAGCATCCTTTCCATCTTGTATGTGGGCTGTGCAGTGAAGGTCCGTATGCTCCATATAGTCAATATCATGTGCCACAACTCTGTCATGTGCTTGCTGCACAAGGTATTGAGTTACATTAGTTAAAGTGTCTGGACAGATCTTCCACTCATATACATAAACAGGGAGCTTTTGTTTATGCAAAACACATGCCAAAGTGGTATTTATCATTGTAATGCCCTCTGGGGATCATGTAAGAACCAAGCCAAACTTGCACATTAAATCTCACCCTAGTAAATTAACTGGGCAGGAAGAGGAGATCAGGAATGAGTGCTCCACCTCCTGTCCATCTTCATCCTGACATGACACGTTTTGAGAACTTTTCTACGACTGAATGGCCTGTTGCCTCAATT
Organism: Neoarius graeffei; assembly: GCF_027579695.1. NCBI lineage: Eukaryota > Metazoa > Chordata > Actinopteri > Siluriformes > Ariidae > Neoarius > Neoarius graeffei. The sequence goes on along the minus strand of NC_083592.1, from coordinate 2,941,369 downwards.
GTGCAAATTGATCGAGAACTTAGTTCAAATGGTAAATGCAGTTCTCCCTGTTTAATGACTGAATGGGTAGCTCCTGAATCTACCAGGAAATTAAACTTCTTTCCCTGTATTGTCAATGGTATGCACGGAAGCTGGGTATATGGGAAAGCTGAATATTTAAAGAAAGTTTATCTTTCATCACCTTGCTGCATTTGGAGGTCATGTAGCTGTCTAATGTTGTCTGTGCGATTAGGCTGAGGTGTATGTTCCTATATAATGTGAACTACCTGATTGGTTTTGTGTTGTGTTACCTCCTGTTCTCAGCTGCTTCTCCATCCCTCTCCCCTGCCCATCAGTCAGCTTTACCATACACTCTTGCAAAGTG
>NC_083592.1:2631005-2636005 GCF_027579695.1 Neoarius graeffei | reverse complement strand
CAGCAGTGTGTGTTTATGACAGCAGTGTGTGTTTATGACAGCAGTGTGTGTGTGTGTATATAACAGCAGTGTGTGTTTATGACAGCAGTGTGTGTTTATGACAGCAGTGTGTGTTTACGACAGCAGTGTGTGTTTGTGTGTATAACAGCAGATTGTGTAACAGCCGTGTGTTTATGACAGCAGTGTGTGTGTGTGTGTTTATAACAGCAGTGTGTGTGTTTATAACAGCAGTGTGTGTGTGTATAACAGCAGTGTGTGTGTGTATAACAGCAGTGTGTGTGTTTATAACAGCAGTGTGTGTGTATAACAGCAGTGTGTGTGTTTATAACAGCAGTGTGTGTGTTTATAACAGCAGTGTGTGTGTGTATAACAGCAGTGCGTGTGTATAACAGCAGTGCGTGTGTATAACAGCAGTGCGTGTGTATAACAGCAGTGCGTGTGTGTATAACAGCAGTGAGTGTGTATAACAGCAGTGTGAGAGTGTGTATAACAGCAGTGTGTCTGTGTGTGTGTGTGTGTGTGTGTGTGTGTGTATAACAGCAGTGTGTGCGTGTGTATAACAGCAGTGTGTGTGTGTGTATAACAGCAGTGTGTGTGTGTATAACAGCAGTGTGTGTGTGTATAACAGCAGTGTGTGTGTATAACAGCAGTGTGTGTGTATAACAGCAGTGTGAGTGTGTATAACAGCAGTGTGAGTGTGTATAACAGCAGTGTGTGTGTGTATAACAGCAGTGTGTGTGTGTATATAACAGCAGTGTGTGTGTGTATAACAGCAGTGTGTGTGTGTATAACAGCAGTGTGTGTGTATAACAGCAGTGTGTGTGTGTGTGTGTGTGTGTGTGTATAACAGCAGTGTGTGTGTGTATAACAGCAGTGTGTGTGTATAACAGCTGTGTGTGTGTGTGTGTGTGTATAACAGCAGTGTGTGTGTGTGTGTATAACAGCAGTGTGAGTGTGTATAACAGCAGTGTGTGTGTGTATAACAGCAGTGTGTGTGTGTGTGTGTGTGTGTGTATAACAGCAGTGTGTGTGTGTATATAACAGCAGTGTGTGTGTATAACAGCAGTGTGTGTGTGTGTGTGTGTGTATAACAGCAGTGTGTATAACAGCAGTGTGTGTGTGTATAACAGCAGTGTGTATAACAGCAGTGTGTGTGTATAACAGCAGTGTATAACAGCAGTGTGTGTGTGTGTATAACAGCAGTGTGTATAACAGCAGTGTGTGTGTGTATAACAGCAGTGTGTATAACAGCAGTGTGTGTGTGTATAACAGCAGTGTGTGTGTATAACAGCAGTGTATAACAGCAGTGTGTGTGTGTATAACAGCAGTGTGTATAACAGCAGTGTGTATAACAGCAGTGTGTATAACAGCAGTGTGTATAACAGTGTGTGTGTGTGTGTGTGTGTGTATAACAGCAGTGTGTGTGTGTGTATACCAGCAGTGTGTGTGTGTATAACAGCAGTGTGTATAACAGCAGTGTGTGTGTATAACAGCAGTGTGTGTGTATAACAGCAGTGTGTGTGTGTATAACAGCAGTGTGTGTTTATAACAACTGTGTGTGTGTTTATGACAGCAGTGTGTTTGACAGCAGTGTGTGTGTTTATGACAGCAGTGTGTGTGTTTATGACAGCAGTGTGTGTTTATGACAACTGTGTGTTTATAACAGCAGTGTGTGTTTATAACTGTGTTATAAACAGTGTGTGTATAGCAGCAGTGTGTGTTTATAACAACTGTGTGTGTTTATAACAACTGTGTGTGCTTATAACAACTGTGTGCTTATAACAGCAGTGTGTGTTTATAACAGCAGTGTGTGTTTATAACAACTATGTGTGTGTATAACAGCAGTGTGTGTTTATAGCAGCAGTGTGTGTTTATAACAACTGTGTTTGCTTATAACAGCAGTGTGTGTTCATGACAGCAGTGTGTGTGTTTATAACAGCAGTGTGTGTGTATAACAGCAGATTGTGTTAATAACAGCTGTGTGTTTATGACAGCAGTGTGTGTGTGTGTGTTTATAACAGTAGTATGTATGTGTGTTTATAACAGCAGTGTGTGTGTTTGTGTTTATGACAGCAGCGTGTGTGTTTGTGTTTATGACAGCAGCGTGTGTGTTTATAACAACTGTGTGTTTATAACAGCAGTGTGTGTTTATGACAGCAGTGTGTGTGTGTATAACAGCAGTGTGTGTGTGTATAACAGCAGTGTGTGTTTATAACAGCAGTGTGTGTTTATAACAGCAGTGTGTGTGTTCATGACAGCAGTGTGTGTGTTTATAACAGCAGTGTGTGTTTGTGTGTATAACAGCAGTGTGTGTAACAGCCGTGTGTTTATGACAGCAGTGTGTGTGTGTGTGTTTATAACAGCAGTATGTATGTGTGTTTATAACAGCAGTGTGTGTTTATAACAGCAGCGTGTGTTTATAACAGCAGCGTGTGTTTATAACAGCAGCGTGTGTGTTTGTGTTTATGACAGCAGTGTGTGTGCTTATAACAGCAGTGTGTGTTTATAACAGCAGCGTGTTTATAACAGCAGCGTGTGTATAACAGCAGTGTGTGTTTATAACAGCAGTATGTATGTGTGTTTATAACAGCAGTGTGTGTTTATGACAGCAGTGTGTGTTTATGACAGCAGTGTGTGTGTTTATGACAGCAGTGTGTGTGTTTATGACAGCAGTGTGTGTGTTTATGACAGCAGTGTGTGTGTTTATAACAGCAGTGTGTGTGTTTATGACAGCAGTGTGTGTGTGTTTATGACAGCAGTGTGTGTTTATGACAGCAGTGTGTGTTTATGACAGCAGTGTGTGTGTTTATGACAGCAGTGTGTGTGTGTGTGTGTATAACAGCAGTGTGTGTGTGTGTGTATAACAGCAGTGTGTGTGTGTGTGTATAACAGCAGTGTGTGTGTGTGTGTGTATAACAGCAGTGTGTGTGTTTATAACAGCAGTGTGTGTTCATGACAGCAGTGTGTGTGTTTATAACAGCAGTGTGTGTTTGTGTGTATAACAGCAGATTGTGTTAATAACAGCTGTGTGTTTGACAGCAGTGTGTGTGTTTATAACAGTAGTATGTATGTGTGTTTATAACATCAGTATGTGTGTGTTTATAACAGCAGCGTGTTTATAACAGCAGCGTGTGTTTGTGTTTATGACAGCAGTGTGTGTGTCTATAACAACTGTGTGCATATAACAGCAGTGTGTGTTTATGACAGCAGTGTGTGTGTTTATGACAACTGTGTGTTTATAACAGCAGTGTGTTTATAACAACTGTGTGTATAACAGCAGTGTGTGTGTTTATAACAGCAGTGTGTGTTTATAACAACTGTGTGTGTGTTTATAACAGCAGTGTGAGTATAACAGCAGTGTGTGTGTGTGTGTATAACAGCAGTGTGTGTGTATAACAGCAGTGTGTGTGTGTGTGTGTGTGTGTGTGTGTGTGTGTATAACAGCAGTGTGAGTGTGTATAACAGCAGTGTGTGTGTGTATAACAGCAGTGTGTGTGTATAACAGCAGTGTGTGTGTGTGTGTGTGTGTGTGTGTGTGTGTGTGTATAACAGCAGTGTGAGTGTGTATAACAGCAGTGTGTGTGTGTATAACAGCAGTGTGTGTGTATAACAGCTGTGTGTGTGTGTGTGTGTGTGTGTATAACAGCAGTGTGTGTGTATAACAGCAGTGTGTGTGTGTGTGTGTGTGTGTGTGTATAACAGCAGTGTGTGTGTATAACAGCAGTGTGTGTGTGTATAACAGCAGTGTGTGTGTATAACAGCAGTGTGTGTGTGTGTGTGTGTATAACAGCAGTGTGTATAACAGCAGTGTGTGTGTGTATAACAGCAGTGTGTATAACAGCAGTGTGTGTGTGTATAACAGCAGTGTATAACAGCAGTGTGTGTGTGTATAACAGCAGTGTGTATAACAGCAGTGTGTGTGTGTATAACAGCAGTGTATAACAGCAGTGTGTGTGTGTATAACAGCAGTGTGTATAACAGTGTGTGTGTGTGTGTGTGTGTATAACAGCAGTGTGTGTGTGTGTATACCAGCAGTGTGTGTGTGTATAACAGCAGTGTGTATAACAGCAGTGTGTATAACAGCAGTGTGTATAACAGCAGTGTATAACAGCAGTGTGTGTGTGTATAACAGCAGTGTGTGTTTATAACAACTGTGTGTGTGTTTATGACAGCAGTGTGTTTGACAGCAGTGTGTGTGTTTATGACAGCAGTGTGTGTTTATGACAGCAGTGTGTGTTTATGACAACTGTGTGTTTATAACAGCAGTGTGTGTTTATAACTGTTATAAACAGTGTGTGTATAGCAGCAGTGTGTGTTTATAACAACTGTGTGTGTTTATAACAACTGTGTGTGCTTATAACAACTGTGTGCTTATAACAGCAGTGTGTGTTTATAACAGCAGTGTGTGTTTATAACAACTATGTGTGTGTATAACAGCAGTGTGTGTGTTTATAGCAGCAGTGTGTGTTTATAACAACTGTGTTTGCTTATAACAACTGTGTGTTTATAACAGCAGTGTGTGTTCATGACAGCAGTGTGTGTGTTTATAACAGCAGTGTGTGTGTATAACAGCAGATTGTGTTAATAACAGCTGTGTGTTTATGACAGCAGTGTGTGTGTGTGTGTTTATAACAGTAGTATGTATGTGTGTTTATAACAGCAGTGTGTGTGTTTGTGTTTATGACAGCAGCGTGTGTGTTTGTGTTTATGACAGCAGCGTGTGTGTTTATAACAACTGTGTGTTTATAACAGCAGTGTGTGTTTATGACAGCAGTGTGTGTGTGTATAACAGCAGTGTGTGTGTGTATAACAGCAGTGTGTGTTTATAACAGCAGTGTGTGTTTATAACAGCAGTGTGTGTGTTCATGACAGCAGTGTGTGTTTATAACAGCAGTGTGTGTTTGTGTGTATAACAGCAGTGTGTGTTTGTGTGTATAACAGCAGTGTGTGTGTTTATAACAGCAGTGTGTGTTTATAACAGCAGCGTGTGTTTATAACAG
>NC_083592.1:2531005-2623505 GCF_027579695.1 Neoarius graeffei | reverse complement strand
GTGTGTGTTCATGACAGCAGTGTGTGTGTTTATAACAGCAGTGTTTGTGTGTATAACAGCAGATTGTGTTAATAACAGCTGTGTGTTTATGACAGCAGTGTGTGCGTGTGTGTGTGTTTATAACAGTAGTATGTATGTGTGTTTATAACATCAGTATGTGTGTGTTTATAACAGCAGCGTGTGTGTGTTTGTGTTTATGACAGCAGTGTGTGTGTGTTTATAACAACTGTGTGCGTTTATAACAGCAGTGTGTGTTTATGACAGCAGTGTGTGTTTATAACAGCAGTGTGTGTTTGTGTGTATAACAGCAGATTGTGTTAATAACAGCCGTGTGTTTATGACAACTGTGTGTGTATAACAGCAGTGTGTGTTTATAACAGCAGTGTGTCTTTATAACAGCAGTGTGTCTTTATAACAGCAGTGTGTGTCTTTATAACAGCAGTGTGTGTCTTTATAACAGCAGTGTGTGTCTATAACAGCAGTGTGTCTTTATAACAGCAGTGTGTCTTTATAACAGCAGTGTGTGTCTATATAACAGCAGTGTGTCTTTATAACAGCAGTGTGTGTCTATAACAGCAGTGTGTGTCTATAACAGCAGTGTGTGTTTATAACAGCAGTGTGTCTTTATAACAGCAGTGTGTGTCTATAACAGCAGTGTGTGTTTATAACAGCAGTGTGTGTCTTTATAACAGCAGTGTGTCTTTATAACAGCAGTGTGTCTTTATAACAGCAGTGTGTGTCTTTATAACAGCAGTGTGTCTCTTTATAACAGCAGTGTGTCTTTATAACAGCATGTGTGTTTATAACAGCAGCGTGTGTTTGTGTTTATGACAGCAGTGTGTGTGTTTATAACAACTGTGTGCGTTTATAACAGCAGTGTGTTTATGACAGCAGTGTGTGTTTATAACAGCAGTGTGTTTGTGTGTATAACAGCAGATTGTGTTAATAACAGCCGTGTGTTTATGACAGCAGTGTGTGTTTATAACAACTGTGTGTGTATAACAGCAGTGTGTGTTTATAACAGCAGTGTGTCTTTATAACAGCAGTGTGTCTTTATAACAGCAGTGTGTGTGTTTATAACAGCAGTGTGTGTGTTTATAACAGCAGTGTGTGTCTTTATAACAGCAGTGTGTCTTTATAACAGCAGTGTGTCTTTATAACAGCAGTGTGTGTCTATAACAGCAGTGTGTGTCTATAACAGCAGTGTGTCTTTATAACAGCAGTGTGTGTCTATAACAGCAGTGTGTCTTTATAACAGCAGTGTGTGTTTATAACAGCAGTGTGTCTTTATAACAGCAGTGTGTCTTTATAACAGCAGTGTGTGTGTTTATAACAGCAGTGTGTTTATAACAGCAGTGTGTCTTTATAACAGCAGTTTGTGTGTTTATAACAGCAGTGTGTGTCTTTATAACAGCAGTGTGTGTCTTTGTAACAGCAGTGTGTGTTTATAACAGCAGTGTGTGTGTTTATAACAGCAGTGTGTTAATGTGCAACTTTTTCAAAAACCCTCTTAAAGTACATTTACAATCTTAAGTGCACACTGAACACCACAGTGTACTGTACAACTGATTATCAGTATATGACTGACTGCACGTGTGCATGTGTTTATATGTAAAGACGTTTCTCAGAATTCTAGACATCTGCAGAAATGCAAAAGGTCCTGAGATTTCCCTACTGAGAAAACCCACTCACTTCCTCTTACACACACACACACACACACACACTTGTACTTCTATCGTTGTGGGGACTCACTGACATAATACAATCTGTCACCCCCAAATGCCTAACCCCACTCTTTACTCTAACCCTGCCCCTTACCCTAACCCCACTCTTTACTCTAACCCTGCCCCTTACCCTAACCCCACTCTTTACTCTAACCCTTACCCTTACCCTAACCTCGCCCCTTACCCTAACCCCACTCTTTACTCTAACCCTGCCCCTTACCCTAACCCCACTCTTTACTCTAACCCTTACCCTTACCCTAACCTCGCCCCTTACCCTAACCCCACTCTTTACTCTAACCCTGCCCCTTACCCTAAACCCACTCTTTACTCTAACCCTGCCCCTTACCCTAAACCCACTCTTTACTCTAACCCTGCCCCTTACCCTAACCTCGCCCCTTACCCTAACCCCACTCTTTACTCTAACCCTGCCCCTTACCCTAACCCCACTCTTTACCCTAACCCCACTCTTTACCCTGCCCCTTACCCTAACCCCACTCTTTACTCTAACCCTTACCCTAACCTCGCCCCTTACCCTAACCCCACTCTTTACTCTAACCCTTACCCTAACCTCGCCCCTTACCCTAACCCCACTCTTTACTCTAACCCTTACCCTAACCTCGCCCCTTACCCTAACCCCACTCTTTACCCTAACCCTTACCCTAACCCCGTCCCTTACCCTAACCCCACTCTTTACTCTAACCCCGTCCCTTACCCTAACCCCACTCTTTACTCTAACCCCGCCCCTTACCCTAACCCCACTCTTTACTCTAACCCTGCCCCTTACCCTAACCCCACTCTTTTCTCTAACCCTGCCCCTTACCCTAACCCCACTCTTTACTCTAACCCTGCCCCTTACCCTAACCCCACCCCTTACCCTAACGCCACTCTTTACTCTAAGCCTACCCCTTACTCTAACCCCACCCCTAACCCCACTCCTTACACTAACCCCACCCCTAACCTGAACACTGAGTCTTAATCTACATACAGCTCTTTGAAGAAGCAGAGAACAGACAAAATGTCCTCACCTCACAAAAATGTCCTCAGTCTGTTGGGGAAAAAAATGTATTCTGGTCCTCAATATATAGCAAGTACACACACACACACACACACACACACACACACACCTGGTGCTGATACAGCTTCTGAGTTCTGATGTCCAGGTATTCAGCTGCTGTTCATCATCAGCCTCCAATATCAAGCTGCTGGGACAGTTACTAACCTGAGAGAGAGAGAGGGAGAGTACAACATGTGTTTTAAAAAAGGACATTTTCTTTTGTGTGTGTGTGTGTGTGTGTGCGCGCGTGCACGCTACCTTTAATACGAATGTGTTGATGTTGTCAGGCATTTCTAGTCGATTACAGCATCGGATCTCCTGTATGTCAGAGCAGCGCACTTTCAGCTTCGGACTCGAACCCTGTGAAACACACACACACACACACACACACACACATGTAAATATTATTTACAGTGAAGTGTAACAAGTGTTTAGAACTTGTATCATGAACAAAAAGTAAGTATTCATAAGAAAAAAAAGACATTTAAAAATGAAATGTAAAGGCAGAAGTATTCAGACAGCACAGATGCAGAAGGTTAGCGTTTGGCTGCAAAGCAGTCATCGGGACTTTGAGCTTAGAGATGTCTACAGTCAGAGCTAATCATCTTTCTGCAGCTCTGTGGTTCACAGTTTTGATTCCGTTCCTCTCAGAAATCATCTTCAACTCCACGGAGGATCCTCTGACGGAGTCACAATTCCAAAATCTCTGGCAGATGTTCATTGGGATGGGACTGGAGTCAGGAGACTGGCTCAGCCACGCAAGGCCTTCTACAGTTACTGGGGCTGTCGGTTTGGACTCGCTGTGTTGTGAAACATCAGCCTGTGAAACTCCAGGTTTAGTTTGGATTCTCCTCTAACGTGTCCTGGAACGTCCCTCTGTTCATGTGTCAATGACGTGTAGCGCTACAGTACCGTCTGCAGCCAAGCAGCTCCGTATCATGATGCTCCCACCACCGTGCTTCAGCGGGATCAGAGCGGTAGATGATTATGGTGAAGCTGATTGCTTACTGTTGTGTGTGTAACCTGTCCAGATGTGCACTCCCACCTGCACATTTTCACACCAGCTGTTATTAAAATAAAAACAAAAAGTGTCCAAATATTTAATTTACCTCAATGTGCAAATGAATAAAACGCTCTTCTGATGTACATAAACATGTTACTGCAGCCTTTCACAAGTTCTAACAGTCAAGACAAACAAGAACTAATCTCTCTCTCACACACACACACACACACACACACACACAAGTATATTGCAATGGCATGTGAGACAGAGACAAATTCAACATTCATTGCAAAAATAATTTCATTTCCCATTCTTAAGTTCTATTCTTGGTCATCATTCCTCGAGCACAGAACACACACACACACACACACACACACACACACACACAGAAAACAGAACTGGACAAGATTATTCTTTTGAAGTTTGTGTTTCGTGACTCATCTGGTCCGAGCAGCATTAGTCACACAGTGGGAGGTGAGAAAGGAAACACTCACTAAATTCCACTTCCTCTTTCACGAAAACTCCTGCATGCACGAAGATGTTGAAACGCGATACACATCAGGACGCGAGGACTCTGGGCAGATAACATTTCGCTCATTTTTGTCTGCGAGTCTGACCGTTCCACATCATTCATTAATGGTCTTCAAACACTGCTGGTATTTATACTGCAACACACACACACACACACACACACACACCACTCTCCTCCTTATGTGTTTATTCTGCTGTAGATGAAGATTAAGCTTACAGCTTCACCTCTGACACTGGAAACTCCTTCCAGAAACATTAAATCAATTCCAGAAAACATCAACAGTCCCACAGTTTGTGATGTTTATCATCACTGGTGCATCTGTCGTACACGTCCCTGTGAAGGAGCTGTTGCTATAGAAACAATAACACGTTAGAACGAGTGCATTAATATGAACCTGTGATTTGCAGCTGCACTTCTGTCAGATAATTAAGCAACATCTTCTGACCAATCAGGATCCAGAACTCAGCAGGGGCTCAGGGGAATACTCATCAAGCGTCACACTGCAGGCGAATAAAGCGTCAGAGTTTGTGCTTCACGTCGTCTTTGATGACCGCGGCCTGGCAGTTTAAATGAATCTGATATTTAGCAGAATTCTCTAAAAGAGGAGCTCCAGAAGAAGGGCCAGGAATCTGCTGCGGATCTGAAACGGCTCCTCCTCCAGGGGTTTGATGTGATGAGTGTAAAGAGTGCAGGCTTCACATGGGGAGAGCTGGAGAGCGTTAAAGTAACTTGAGCTGATGTGAGCAGGTTGCTCTTGCGCTCCATCTCCACTGGGTTACGGAGCTCCACTGCTCCACTGGCTCAGGAAGATCCTTTCTGAGGTGTTGAGATCGATGGTGTTTTTATATTCATGTCGTCTGATGACCCGAGTCTGCGCTCAGGACTGATTCTTACCTCGACAGACCTTTGTGGTCGGCTGTCTTTGGTCACAGCAGCACTGAATTGGCTGCTGATAACACAAGCGCTTTATGGTATGCGTTCAAAGACCTGCGATGTCCACTGACGCCCAAAGAAATCATTTGCCAGGAGATATTTTAGTACAAAGTCCCAAACTCCACTTTGCGCAGGGACACAGGAGTCAGTTTCCCGTTGACTGAACTGCCAGCAGCCACAGCTCTGTAGGACGCTCGGGGAGAACCTCCAGTCCAGTTGAGGGCAGTAGTGTCTCAGCAGGCAAGGCTGTGGGTCATACGGAGATCAGACTCCATGAGAGTTTTGTCTTTCACGACCGTCACCATGTCAGATTAGACAATCAGAGTCATCAGTGCTGGCCGTGTCTCAGTCAGGAGACTGGCAACGCTACAGGTTTGACCCCAGCCAATCATCAATCACGCCACGTCAATCAGAAGGAAGAGAGGGACCGGGGGGGATGGAGAGAGAGGGGGAGAGGATGGAGAAAGAGAGAGCGAAGATGGAGAGAGAGGATGGGGACAGAGAGAGAGAATGAGATTTACTAAAGCCATAAATTAGGGATCATGGACACATTTTAATCCCCCTCTTGTGTCTCATGATAAACTTTGAGGTTTGAACTCTGTTTCAGGAGCAAAATGGAGGAACACACACACACACACACACACACACACCTTCATCCTGTTTACAGGCTACAGAAAGTGAACCACAACACACAGAGAGTGAGACAGCGAGAGGGAGAGACAGAAAAAGACTAAACGGAGAGAGAGAGACAGCGGGGCTTTCCGTGGCTAACACACTGAGGTCGGCTGCAGGTGTCAGCTACACCAGTGACCCTCGCATCCTCTCTCTCTCACACAAAGATTTTCCACATAAAACCACCACCACACCATGTAAACACTTAATGAGTATAAATACACACTTGGCATACACACATAGCTGCACACTAATGACGACGGCTTCGTTTTGTTGAAACCACACAGCTCCAGCTCACGCGCTTCCTTTAGCGTATCGTTAGCGCCAGGGACCGTCTCTGACTAATTCAACCAGCTTCTCTTCCGTGTCTTTCCTCTCTGAGCTAAATGGTTTGTTTCAGATGTTCATTAATACTAGCTTGTGAATTTTCACTAGCATCAGCTATGTCGTTTTGCTTCATCAACAGCTGGCGAGTCTGACTGGGGAATTAACTCTCCAGCGTTAGATCCATTTTCAATAATCATCACAGTGAGCGAATATTTCACTTCCTAATCTCTCACTGATTTAAGATGAAATCCTGAACTTTATTCTTCATTTATTCCTGATGAAACGGGTTTATCGGAGCTGTGGGATCTGAACACATTAACTTACCATCATCTCTCACACGTGAGACACATTAAAAAAACCTTTAACACCCATTTTGAAAGAAACATCGATACTTCTCAAGCACACAGGACTGTTTTAGCTCGCTAACTAACGCTAACCAGCTACTAACTAAATGTTTATAGTGGTGGTTAGCTGAACAGGTTAATGAACTGAGGTTTGTGTTTTTAACCTGGAACTAATCACGCCGTTTCGAGCAGGCTGTAGCTGAACAGGATCAGTATTCACTCCAGAGGAAGTGAGACCACGGTGTAAAAATAACAATGCAACAAGTTTGTGCTTTACGTGCGCAGGATTAAAAATTCAAGTATTTTTTGCACGCAGAATAATGTTTGTGCAGAGACACAAAACACAAGATTAAAACGTCACACTTTAAATTAATCTTTAAAACTAACTGCTGGGTATTACTAAACACCAAACTGCGTTAATTTGACAAGTTTTTTTTTTTGGTGGAACATTTAAACCCATAACCCAGATAAATACAGTGTGAATAGATGTAAAGATAAAAATTAATCGAATCAGATCGGATCAGTAGTGAATCAAAATGTATCAAATCATTACTTATATACTGTAACATCTCAAAAGAAGGAGATTCACTGAAACATAACCAAAGTGGTTTTCTGTTTCTGACCATCACTTATAGAACTAAATCACTGATCGCTTACATAACTAATCACTTATAGAACTAATCACTGATCACTTACACAACTAATCAATTACATAAATAATCACTGATCACTTATATAACTAATCACTGATCACTCACAGAACTAAACACTTACATAACTAATCACTGATCGCTTACAGAACAAATCACTAATAGTTAACAGAACTAATCACTGATCACTTACAGAACTAAATCACAAATAGCTCACAGAACCAATCACTGATCACTTACATAACTAATCACAGACGATGTGTATAACTAATAACCGATCACTTACAAAACGAGTTACGGATGGAATATAACTAATCACTGATCACTCACATAACTAATCAATGATCACTTACAGAACTAATCGCTGATCACTTACAAAACAAATCTCTGATGGTGTATATAACTAATCACTGATTGCTTACAGAACTAATAAATGGTCACTTACATAACTAATCACGGATGATGTGCATAACTAATCACTGATCACTTGCAAAACTAATCACAGATGGTGTATTTAACTAAATCACTGATCGCTTACAGAACTAATCAATGATCACTTACAGAACAATTCACTGATCACTTACAAAACTAGTCACTGATGAGACATATAACTAATCACTGATCGCTTACAGAACCAATCACTGACCGCTTACTAAGCTGAATCACTAATAGTTCACAGAACCAATCACGGATCACTTACACAACTAATCACAGACAATGTGCATTTACTAATCACAGATCACTTACAAAACTAACCACTGATTATATATATAACTAATCACTGATCACTCACACAACTAATCAATGACCACTTACATAACTAATCGCTGATCACTTACAAAACAAATCTCTGATGGTGTATATAACTAATCACTGATTGCTTACAGAACTAATAAATGGTCTCTTACATAACTAATCACTGATCACTTGCATAACTAATCACAGATGATGTGCATAACTAAGCCCAGATCACTTGCAAAACTAATCACAGATGGTGTATATAACTAAATCACTGATCACTTACACCATCTGCGACGCCATCTGCGAGGACTGCGCACACCTCCCAAAAACTGTGACCACCGCAGACAGCCTCGCAGACAGTGTCGCAGACAAGTGGGCTCTGATTGGTCCACTCTACATCCGCTGTACATGCACTTCTGCTTCCCTACTTTCCCGGTTTGGTTTGTTTTCACGACCGCCATTTTTAAAAACACGAACGAAGATGGAGCAGCACGAAGAGCGGTTGATCGAGGAAGTGAGGAAGTACGTACATCTATACGACTCCAGTTCTAGTCATTACAAGTAACCGGAGGATAAACACTTCACTAACCACACCCACCAACTACTCCTAGCGATTTCGCGACTTCACGCTCCCTTGCGTTGTGGCGGTGAATAACATTGCGCACGCCTATTACTCCCCGCTCAACGATAAATTACAACTGTCTGCGAAAAGCTATCTGCGAAAGCCTTGTCGCAAGAGCATGCAGAGGCCTTGAATCACTAATAGCTTACAGAACTAATCACCAATCACTTACAGAACTAATCACTGATTGTGTGCATAATTAATCACCGACTGCTTACAGAACAAATCACAGATGATGTGCATAACTAATCACTGATCGCTTACAGAACAAAATCACTAATAGTTTACAGAACTAAATCACTGATCTCTTACAGAACTAATCACTGAACATGTACATAACTAATCACCAAATACTTACAGAACCAATGATCGATTGGTGTGCATAACTAATCACCAATCACTTACATAACTAATCACTGACCACCCGCATAACAAATCACTGATTATATGCATAACTAATCACCAATTGCTTGCAAAACTAATCACCGACTGGTGTGTATAACTGATCAACGATCATTTACAGAACTAATCATTGATCACTTACCAAACTAATCACTTATTGTGTGCACGACTAATCACCTATCACTTACAGAACTAATCAATCATCGATTGGTGTGCATAACTAATCGCCGATCGCTTACAGAACTAAATCACTGATAGTTTACAGAACCAATCACTAATCACTTACAGAACTAATCACTGATTGCTTACATAACTAAATCACTAATAGTTTACAGAACCAATCACTGATCGCTTACAGAACTAATCACCAAGGACTTACTAAACATTGAGCACTTACAGAACTAATCAGTGATCACTTACAGAAATCAACCAGTGATTACTTATAGAACTAATCACGATGCACGTATAGAACAGGATACGGAAATGAACTGGAGCGCTCATTTGTATATTAAAGCTTTCTGTAATGTCACTACTGCAGCATTAGTGTTGTGATATCAATGAAAAACACCGTATGATGCTGCTGTGCTAATAACCATCACACACACACACACACACACACACACACCCCGTTTGAGTCATCTCAGCACCGATCAGTCATTTCAGTAATTCTGAGAAAGCCGACAACATGTACACTGCAAGAGCACGTGTGCGCGCGTGTGTGTGTGTGTGTGTGTGTGTGTGTGTATTAGTGCACTATTTCTCAGTTTTATGCTGAATACTGGGTGTGCGTATGTGTGGAAACTGGGCCGTGTGTGTGATGTGTGTGAAACTGAAACTGTGGTGTCGATATGAATCAGTGCAGATGGTATCGCCGATCTTTCTGCTGAAATTACTGCGAGGAAAAATATCAACACTCATTCCCTCTCACACACACACACACACACACTCTTACATCCACACATATTCTGAAAACAATAAATCCACTAAAGAGTCAAGTTTAATTCATTCTGAGTTTGATGCACTACGTTTGGGTGAATTTAAGTTTACACACAGAATGTGAGAACATACCGATAATAATAATAATAATAATAATAATAATAATAATAATAATCATCATCATAATAATAATGTTCAATTTATATAGCGCCTTTCTCTAAACCCAAGGTCGCTTCACAATAATAGGCAGAAAAAAAAAGTCCACCAAATAGAGGTCAGGATGTCATTCCAGTGGTGTAGCAGCCACAGTCCCACCAAAAGGCACACGAAACCAAGTCCCACATCTCCAGCACAGCCACCGTCAGCAACATTGCTCGAACACCACGCCATGGATCCACAAAGCGAGCACAGAAGCACCGCCACGCAGAGCGCCGGTACGTCCCAAACCGCCTGCACAGCCGCCGCGACGCCACCGAGCAACATCGCTCAGAACATCACGCCAAGCACTAAAGCACAGAGCGCTGGACAACCACGATGTTAAAATGAGCAACGAGCTCACTGCAGTCCACAGCTGGGAGCGCAGGCATCACCCACAGCAAACCAAGGCCTGGAGGGAACCAACACCCAAAACTGGGTCCGGAGCTACGCCACAACCAGCGGACAAAACACTCAAACAAACATCAAACAGAGGAAAAAAATAGAATAAAAAAAGGAGAGAAAATAAAATAAAAAAGCTCCGGTGAGAAGCGGCAGCCAGAATGCGCACGACGTACTCTCAACCGGAAACAGAAAGCCTCTGGCTGATGGGACTCTACAACTTCAGAAAGACATGGAAAATTTTTTGAATGTCACAAAGCACACTGACGAGATTCAAGAACATCAGAACCCACACTGACGAGATTCAAGAACATCAGAACCCACACTGAGGAGATTGTGGACCATCAGAACCCACACTGACGAGATTCAAGAACATCAGAACCCACACTGAGGAGATTGTGGACCATCAGAACCCACACTGAGGAGATTCAAGAACATCAGAACCCACACTGACAAGATTCAAGAACATCAGAACCCACACTGACGAGATTCAAGAACATCAGAACCCACACTGAGGAGATTGTGGACCATCAGAACCCACACTGAGGAGATTGTGGACCATCAGAACCCACACTGAGGAGATTCAAGAACATCAGAACCCACAATAGGGAGATTGTGGACCATCAGAACCCACAATAAGGAGATTCTGGACCATCAAAGCCCAAACTGAAGAGTGTGTGGACCATCAGAACCCACACTGAGGAGATTCTAGAACATCAAAACATACAGTGACAAAATTCTAGATCATCAGAACCCATACTCACACAATTATAGAATGTCAGAAAACACAGATGAGATTCTAGAAGATCAGACCACACGCCCATGGGACTCTACACCATCAGACCCTGTGCTGAAGTGATGGTGAAGACAGTAGAGGGTTTATATTAAACTCCTATCCCTCAGGATGTGCTCGTCGTCGGGGGACAGAGACGTTTTAAAGAGATCAAAGTAGAAAGGAAACGTTTCAGTCTCGACTTGACTTGGGTGACGAGAGAACATCACACAATACAGGTTCAGGATATTTAGCTTTATAGTGTGTATCAGAGCGCAGCAAAACGACGAGAAGTACAATTTAGTAACAAAAAGAGGTCTCCGCTAGTACACAAATTATTATTATTATTATTATATTTGCACTGAAATCTTGTTGACTCTCAGATGTGGGGCAGAAGAAAGTCAGAAATGACTGTGCATGTAGCTGTGCGTGCGTGCGCGCGTGTGTGTGTGTGTGTGTGCGCACAGAACGCTAACACACAGCAGATGTAAGGATGCGGTTTTGTCGAGTTTGAAGTATTTTCCGTTCCACTGGCTGAAATCGTGAGATGGAAAACACACGAACGCTCATCTGGATTTAAACGCATGTTCTCACATCACAACCTTTTATCTCTCATCAGAGTTTGTAGTATTCTCACCATCTCAAAACGGCCACCGCGTCTTCAAATCGCCCGAAACAAAGCTGTGGTGCTGGAACACAAGCCATCCCGGACGCTGTGATGATAACGTCAGGTGTTAAATATCGTGGGGTTTTATTTTATTCGATAAGATCAGCAGCTGTTTCACCCTGTGACTGAACGCTGAATTTCAGTATCAAGGGAATGTTTACCATTTCAACCGTTCACAATGAACCTGTGTGTGTGTGTGTCAGGTTTCACCCTCACTTTCTACGTAGCCTGCTTTATTCATGAAGTCTTATAACCGCTTGAAACACAGAACTTGGCCAGGTTTTGGTTCGTTTGGTTTTTTTACATTTGGACCAAATTGCTAGTTTTATGTTCTGAAATAAACGCAGGTGTGAGCGCCACGCTCTCAGGAACGTATTCATTCAAACTAGTTTAATGTCTAAAACGTACACCATCAGCGCCTGAGCGCACGCTCGCCGTATAGCTTTACTCTGGAATGTGTATAAACACTGATAATCACTCAGAGTTTCACGAACAGAAATCTCAGTGTTCATCAGAGCACCACTAAACACCACCGGGTTAAATCAGTCACTCTGAACTGCACATCACTGAAGGTGTTGATTAGTTTTCTGTCACAGCAGTGCAGCTGCACATCACAGGTTTATATTAACGAGGTGTTTAATATGGTTTCTATAGTAACAGCTCGTTCGCAGGGGCGTGTACGGAGGACGCTCCACGAATAATAAACCGATTCATAAACTGGTTTACTGTTGAGGAAACGGGTTTATGTAACGTCACATGTACGGGAGGAGTCTCCAGTGTCCGTGAAGGGACAGACGGAGGAGACGCTGGAGCTTTAAGAGACGCACAGAGACTGCAGAGGGAACGACTGTTTATCGCTGATCTGACAGAAGTGAGAAGAGGAACTAACGTTAAACGTTCCGATAAATGAATAAGATTGTAATCGTTGGCAAACTGCTGAGGTACAGGAGGAATAAAACACGGCTGTTACAGGAAAATAATCAACTTCATGGCCGTAACACCAACGCACTGTTGATTAATTTCCTCTACGTCTTTGTTTGAAGGTGTTTATAAGTCAAATCTAATACACTTCAGGACTGAGATCCAGCATTATTCAATTCACTTCCCGTTCAGACTAAAAGGTGCGTACTGTCGGTGCTCGGACTGTCTCTAGAGAAACCTCTGAAATCCAAAGAAACCGTTTCACAAACAATAATAATTAATAATCTACTTTAACTTTATCAGTATAATTCCTGTTAGTGTCTGAATACTTTCATTATTATTATTAATTTGTTTATTGCTGCACAGTTCTTTTCCCCCCTCGTTATACTATCGCTGTTACATCTACACTTTCATTCGATCGATTAAAGAATCATATCATTAAAGGAGAACTGAAGTCATTTTTAAACTTGTTTTATTTCTTAATTAACATGTTATTCATTCAATTACATGTTCGGTTTTAGTAACCTTATATCGTGACTCATACTGGCAACTAATTGCAATTAAATATTATACTTATCGGCCTGTTCGGTTTTTAGCCGTGTTGAATTTAGTTCGTTTGGTCGATGGCAGGCGTCGCTTATCCACGCGATCTTCACGAGACTTGTGCGAGACTTCGAAACATGAAGTGTCAGCCAGGTGTCAGTGCCGCCATTTTGAAAACTGTTTTCCAAACGAAATATCGTACAAAAACGAGTTTAAAGTGCATATCATGGGTAAATTCAGGAGCAAGATCAGTGTAACTCTCCTATTTTATATTAAACTTTGGTCAAATATCTGTCACATTCTGCATTTTGTGCAATTTTTTTACCTTGCGCAATACCAGAAAAATTCAGTTGAAATCAAGCCATTTGAGGCGAATTGGTCCGCCTCTGAACAAACTCAGCATTTGGATTTCCCGGGAAACATTGATTTTCGTGACGCCGCGTGCGGGACGCCTCCCTCTGAATCCTACGTCAGCGCTGGTTTGTTTATGAGAAAACGACCTGGTGGTTTTCTGCAAATTTCTTCAACGTTATCACGTAATTATTGAAATGGTTAACAGATGTATTGTAGGAGGGTGTAGCAACACCAGTCTTGATGGGATTAGTACTCATCGTTTCCCAAAAGACCGGACAATGAGAGAGAAATGGGAGCGCTTGGTCTACACAGGCTGTGCACTGAAACCATGCAAAGCTCGCGCAGCCTGCTGGCGCTTCCGCAGGTGACGTCACGAATCTGGCTCCAGACTCCCTTGGGATTTTTCCAGACACGTTTTGTTATTTTATTTTTTTCTGCTGTAGACAGATGGCCTTGTGCAAAATTACCCTTCTGGATGAGTGTGTAAAGGGACATTCTTTCATATAAAAAAGAAATTGGCCAAGGATATGCACTTTAAATGACGATTACTGCCTACTTTTTTCAAACTTTCCTGATTGCTATCAAAACAAACAAAACTTCTGGCTTGATTACGTCAGCATTCGAAAGAGGGCGCGCATGTCTTTTGAGAACGTTGGCAGATGTTGGTGACTTTGATTTCCGCTGTTTTACTTCCGTCCTACGATGTCTCGCACAGGTCTCAACGAATCTCGTTTACGGCCATTGCTTTGACATATGGACTGATATATTACAGCATATTTCAAACACTCAGAACTTGCCATAGCAGCAACAAAATAACGATCAAAATGCATTCCGATATTTAATAAAATGAGAGAAATAGAATTTTGATAAAAAATCTGAAAGGCAGTATTGACCCATCCCACGTGACGTCACGACAAATGCGGCTGCCATTTTGGACATGAACTACCAGTAGTCTACCACAGCCAACAACGAGGAACGACGGCGAAGCATCGAAAGGAATATAGCCATCAAAGAAAGTTTTTACTTTCAGCAAGACTTCCATCATGCCATTATATTGTTGTGCACCTGGATGTAGTAACCATCAACACACAAGGCAAGATTTATCATTTTATCAGATCCCGACAGATGCTGACCGACGGAGAAGATAGATGGTCTCGAAAATATTGGCAAAATGATGTTTACTGACATAGCAATCGTGTGTAACGGGAAGCATTTGCATATCCGAAGTGTTGTGTTTACATCAAAGATAAAATAAACCGATATGACAACGACTGCTGCTGCCAGGTTGGGGACACAAACTAGTAGAAAGGAAGTGTGCTAACAGTGCCAACACACTTCCTTTGTGGTCGATTCTGCTTTAAGGTAAGATGCATTTAATTATTCGTCTGCTGTGGGTTTGGAATCGGTAGCCTGACCGATTCGTTCATGTTTGTGGTGCCATTTGTTTGTTGACGCGTGTTGAAATGGAAGATTGGTTGTTGACATGATTTCCAGTGACGCTTTGGTGCTGCTGTGGATCAAATGTGTTGAGTAGCCTGACTGTTTTTTTTTTTTCTTGCGTGTGGTATCATTGTTGACGCGAGGTTGTTTTTTGAACATGCCAATGCAGACACGATTTCCCCTGATGAGTTATGACTTCAGACGCGATGCGTGTGTGGAGGTGTGGAGTCCGCGTGATATGTGCGTAAGAGAGGCTTCTCATGTGTTTGGAGATCCGCGCTCCGAGACAAGCGCAAGCACCCCCCCCCCCCCCCCCCCCCCCCAAAGGGAAAAAAGGGACCCCCGAAAATATCGGCATAGTTCGAACACTGGGTTGGAGAAAGTAATGGCAAATAGTGAGCGCACAAACCATAGAAGGTAAACTGTACACAGCGCCAGGGCAGTGTGATGGTATGTCTACTTTTAGATTGTGTTAGCTTATCAATGAACACACTCGTCACTCGACGAGTTTCACGTCTTTACGACGGATACTTAAATGTGTGTTAGGTATTATTGTTGCAGTCTAAGCAGTCATTGTAGCAGCTAGATGAGCGAGAACCGAAAGGGTCTGTGCCATAAACCGTTATTTCTTCATGTCCAAAATGGCGGTCGCGTTTACGAAGGTCACATGAGTGGGAAGGGTCAATAGCTTTAAAAGAGAACTGAAGGCAAATTTTTTAAGTGTAGGTCATAAAAAGAATTTCCCCGACATCTAATTATTTTTGTTTAGTGACTGAAAGCTACTGAATTCAAATCACAGACTTCCAATTTTAATAGTTTTTTTTTTTTTTAAATAGAACAATTAATGAATTTATCTCCACATGGCCCCAAATTCTCCGGTATTTTTTCCTGCTTCACCATGACCCAATTCAAGATACTATGTCATGCATCACATGACGTGGTGGGCTTTCTCCGTTCACGCAAGGCATTGTGGGATATAAATTTGAAACAGGAGAGAAAAACGTAGGACGCGAGTGTGCGAATGAAACGTGAAAGAGCGACTACAGTAACGGAAAGCGAGAAGAAAAGACGTTATGTTATATACAAAGGAAAGGAAACGCAGGACCAAACTAATAAATATTGGCGCTCAGCGAGCACCTCGGTGTGATCAGCTGTTCGTTTAGCGACAGAATGATGGAACTGTCAGTGCACGCTCAAAGGGAAACCTGTAGATGGCAGTAATGCAACACTGTGGATGCCAGCTGCCGTAAAACCCAAAAGAAGAAGGTAAACCTGCGCATGCGCACACGGACTTCCTCTGTCTGCTTGACTGCGCCAAGCGAGCGATTTCATGCACATTATTTGCTTTAATTCCCTCAAATTAAATAACTTCCCAGCCACAGAATGGCCTGATATTTTGTGAGATATTACAGAAATAAACACATCACAACAGGCCTGTAATTTCATCATTTTAGGGGCGGGGCCACTTGGCCTTTTGTGCTGTCAATTTTTTGAGGGCACCAAGGCCATAAAATAAAACAATGAATTTAATTTAAGGACTAATGACTCTTCTGAGGAAGATTGGAGTCTCAGTCGAAACTATCAAGCAGGTAAAGAAACGTCTCCTACACTATTATGTCTGAAGATAAGAAAACATTGAACACATCTAAACTTATCAATCCATCACTCACTTCAAAAACTGTAAAACTTATTAAACCTATATCCTCCCATCATTTTTGTTCAGTTGACCCCGAATGTGCGAGAGCATCTTCAGACTGTACTACTACGCAGATTTTTGATTCATCAGCATTGAGCCTGGAGTTCATCAGAATGTTTGACTGTAAATGGAACATATACTAGCATGCAGGCTACTGATTAACCCATAAGAGCCCAGACCCATTTCTCAATCAAGGACAATTATTGAGGAAATAAAATCAACTAAATAGACGACAAAGAAAACATTTCTGACCTTTTATTTTTTAAAATAGCACTTTCATGTCTCAAGATCTGAAATATTAAATTGCAAATTTGCAGAACACTGCAACACTATTACACTGTTAACCCCAAAGTTCATTCTATGCAAACAGTTTGAGTAAATTCCACTTTTAAAGATGAGTTTTATTGCATTACTTAAACAGTGTGAGTATATGAAGAGTATATGAGACAGTCATTGGGTTACTCATCTCATCTCATCATCTCTAGCCGCTTTATCCTTCTACAGGGTCGCAGGCGAGCTGGAGCCTATCCCAGCTGACTACGGGCGAAAGGCGGGGTACACCCTGGACAAGTCGCCAGGTCATCACAGGGCTGACACATAGACACAGACAACCATTCACACTCACATTCACACCTACGCTCAATTTAGAGTCACCAGTTAACCTAACCTGCATGTCTTTGGACTGTGGGGGAAACCGGAGCACCCGGAGGAAACCCACGCGGACACGGGGAGAACATGCAAACTCCACACAGAAGGACCCTCGCCAGCCCCGGGGCTCGAACCCGGACCTTCTTGCTGTGAGGCGACAGCGCTAACCACTACACCACCGTGCCGCCCCATTGGGTTACTCATTTTTGTAATTTAAACAAACTTAAACTATCCTGTTTTACCTCAGGCCACAGTGCTGCCCTGCTGTGATTGGCTCAAAACTCAAGACAAGTCTGTGCTTGTCCGTTGACGGCTACAGAGGAAGTTGCGCCATTTTCTAATTTACACAGAGCAATGTAAGGTCTTTGCACTGTGCCTGCTCCTTGGACAATATGCCTGCATTTTTCTGTTTTTAACAATGAGATAAAATCTCTTGCGATGGTGATCTCGTCAAGATGGCAGCAGTTACACTTCGGTTAAACAGCAAAAAGAAACTTACAATACTAGTAACAAAACAACACTAACTGCATAGATTAAAAAAGTGGCTATGAACAGACACCAGCACACATCACGCATCATATTACAGCAGGAGCAAGCAGTAGGAGCATCCATGACCTCACGCTTAAAGCTCGACAAAGGAAAACTTGACAGCAAGCTAATTAGCATTTGTTAGCGGCTACAGTCGGTACTCGGCACGTTAAAAGTGGGTCAACGTTGTAACGACATAACGTTACTGTACAAGCAATGCTTATTTAACGCTAACAAACTTAAGCCCTATAGACCCTTTTCAGTCACGTGACCTTCGTAAACGCGACCACCATTTTGGACATGTAGTGGACTTCGGCTCGAATCAGTCTGAATGCGAGGAAGGCGACAAACGAAAAACATAAAAGAAAAAGGAGCAAGATGCAAAAAACACCTTCACTATCCAGCGACGTACCGTAGGGCATTTACAGGGCGAGCAGAGGGAGAGGGATTTGCAAAAATTGAGGTTAAAACACCTTCACTTTGTCTCAGATAATTTTTCCTCTATTGGTATCATTGCTCAAGTTTCAAATTTAACTTAATTCTTATATATCTCCAATATTTAGTATTATACAGTTGTGCTCATAAGTTTACATACCCTGGCAGAATTTTTGCTTTCTTGGCCTTTTTTCAGAGAATATGAATGATAACACAACAACTTTTCCCCCCACTCATGGTTAGTGGTTGGGTGAAGCCATTTATTGATAAACAACTGTGTTTTCTATTTTTAAATCATAATGACAACAAAAAACATCCAAATGACCCTGATCAAAAGTTTACATACCCCAGTTCTTAATACCGTGTATTGCCCCCTCTAACATCAGCGACAGCCTGAAGTCTTTTGTGGTCGTTGTGGATGAGGCTCTTTATGTTCTCAGATGGTAAAGCTGCCCATTCTTCTTGGCAAAAAGCCTCCAGTTCCTGTAAATTCCTGGGCTGTCTTGCATGAACTGCGCGCCTGAGATCTCCCCAGAGTGGCTCAATGATACTGAGGTCAGGAGACTGAGATGGCCACTCCAGAACCTTCGCTTTGTTCTGCTGTAGCCAATGACAGGTCGACTTGGCCTTGTGTTTTGGATCGTTGTCATGTTGGAACATCCAAGTACTGTACGTCCCATGCGCAGCTTCCGGGCTGATGAGTGCAAATTTGCCTGCAGTATTTGCTGATAACGTGCTGCATTCATCTTTCCTTCAACTTTGACCAAGTTTCCTGTGCCTTTGTAGCTCACACACCCCCAAAACATCAGCGATCCACCTCCGTGCTTTACAGTAGGAATGGTGTTCCTTTCATCATAGGCCTTGTTGACGCCTCTCCAAATGTAACGTTTATGGTTGTGGCAAAAAGTTCAATTTTGGTCTCATCACTCCAAATTACCTTGTTCCAGAAGTTGAGGCTTGTCTCTGTGCTGTTTGGCGTATTGTCGGCGAGATACTTTGTGGCATTCGCTTGGTTTTAACAGAGCCCCTGATTTTCCATTTGTTAATCAGTTTGAACACTGCTGACTGGCATTATCAATTCCTTGGATATCTTTTTGTATCCCTTTCCTGTTTTATACAGTTCAAATACCTTTTCCTATAGATCCGTTGACAATTCTTTTGCTTTCCCCATGACTCAGAATCCAGAAACGTCAGTGGTTGGATGAAAGATGCAGGAGTCTGTCTGGATCCCAGAAACTCACTCAGCTTTTATGCGCACACACCGATTACAAGCAAACAGATCACAGGTGAGGATGTTACGGTACCTTTAGTAGCCATTCAAACCCATTTGTGTCAACTTCTGTGCATGCTATCAGGCCAAAATCACCAGGGTATGTGAACTTTTGATCAGGGTCATTTGGGTAGTTTCTGTTGTCATTATGATTTAAAAAGAGAAAACACAGTCGTTTGACAATAAATGGTTTCACCCAACCACTAAGCATGAGTGGAAAAGATGTTTTTGTGTGATCATTCATATTCTCTGAAAAATGGCCAAAGAATCATAGATTCTGCCAGGGTATGTAAACTTATGAGCACAACTGTAAGTAAAAGGGGAGGGGCGGCACGGTGGTGTAGTGGTTAGCGCTGTCGCCTCACAGCAAGAAGGTCCTGGGTTCGAGCCCCGTGGCCGGCGAGGGCCTTTCTGTGCGGAGTTTGCATGTTCTCCCCGTGTCCGCGTGGGTTTCCTCCGG
Organism: Neoarius graeffei; assembly: GCF_027579695.1. Classification (NCBI taxonomy): domain Eukaryota; kingdom Metazoa; phylum Chordata; class Actinopteri; order Siluriformes; family Ariidae; genus Neoarius; species Neoarius graeffei. The sequence goes on along the minus strand of NC_083592.1, from coordinate 2,603,234 downwards.
GTGCTCCGGTTTCCCCCACAGTCCAAAGACATGCAGGTTAGGTTAACTGGTGACTCTAAATTGAGCGTAGGTGTGAATGTGAGTGTGAATGGTTGTCTGTGTCTATGTGTCAGCCCTGTGATGACCTGGCGACTTGTTCAGGGTGAACCCCGCCTTTCACCCGTAGTCAGCTAGGATAGGATCCAGCTCGCCTGCGACCCTGTAGAACAGGATAAAGCGGCTAGAAATAATGAGAGATGAGTAAAAGGGTTTTTTTTTTGTATCTCAGGCTAGAAAATGTTCTTATAGCTTTTATATTTAGTATTATAAGTTTAACAATTAGTATTTAGGGTTTTTAATATTAGTAGTGTGTGTATATTTAGCTTTTATATCCAGTGAAAAGCCATATTTGTGAAAACTCTGATATTAATAAATCTTCCTCTGAATTTTCTGTGTAACAAAAATGGCTGAAGTTTGGCGTCACGGTTCTGTCTGACCATCAGTCCACGTTTTCGTCTCTGATCCACAAAAACAAACCTGAAGACACTAAAGACGACGTCCACCCAGACTGCTCCTGTCCATCAGACTCTGTGCATTGGACCTTCAGACACACACTTCCTATATCTTCCTATATATGGTCATGACTTCCTGTTCTACTTAATCTTTCTGGTGATGGCTCACACCTGCTCCTTGGTTCCCACTTCCTGTATGTGGACACCACTTCTTCTTCTCTAGTGATCAGTTCCCCTGTTTCTGCTTCGCGTTCGAGTTCGTGGTCTTGCCCACAAAACCTGCAATGTCCCGCGTCATTTACTGCGACTCAGCAGCATGAGGTTCCTGCTATCGGTTCCTCTGGAACACTTTTCCGGATGTGAACAACGAATAACGATGACGGGCTTCGAGTGAAACGGCTGAAATGTGCTGAGACGGGAAATTCTTCAGTCTTGTTTTTATCTGGAACGGTCACGGCGGTTTTGGACTTGATGAGCGTTTGGGCAGATTTTCATGGCACTTTGGGGGAAGCAACCAGAGGGAACACACACACACACTTGTAGTCATGCAGCCTCTCATCACAAAGAAATCACAAAAAACTATTCACAAATTTATTTCTGATGTTAACATCCAGAAGTGTGTGTGAGCGAGCTTTATGAGAGATTTATAAATGTATTCAACATCCAGGAAATAATGTTCCAAAATGCTTCATGTGTTTATCCGATTTAACGATTTTAATCAGCACTTTATTATTTTATAAACACCGCCAGGTGCATTTTGTAAAACTATAAAACATTCCTTTATTCATCAGGAAGAGTTTGTGCACGTCGCTTTTCAGCCTTGACGTTCTTTCCTCTTCTCCTTCTGTCATCTTGCACTGAACCACAATAGAGAAGGTCTGACGTGACGCCGTGGTTTAAAACCGACTGAACTTGGACGGCGGATGATCAGATTAGAACGATGCGGAGCTCGGCCGTCTCTACACGCTGAGCTAGCGCTTCCCTGGAACACAAGCGCTAATCATCAGACCCACAGCAGCTTCCTCTTTCTTCCTCTCCCAGAGTGCTGGAGGAGGGGGGAAAACAAAACAGAAAAGAAGCCTCGTAGATTTGGGGCTGATCTGAGATCAGGGCTCCTCACTGAACTCCTCATGCTGACACTCAGCTGTGTGACACCAGAAACTGATCTCGGAGCAACAGGAACATTAACACAGCTGCAGCTGCTGGAGGTCAGCGCGGCTAAAGATAAACTTTTGACTGCTTTTAGTCCATCAGTGTCACGAATAATCACACACGTTTACGCCCAACAAGCTGGGACATTAAATGTAACTACAATTGGATAAAAAGTAGAACGCTGAAGAAAACAAACAAACAATCTCGACTCAAGTGAATTTGATACTTTAGCATGATAAAAATAAATTTTAAAAACTTTATGTAAAATGTCAGTATGTGGTTTAATAGCTGCCCTTCAGTCAGACTCATTGACACTCGCATTCCCTTTTCAGACTTTTGCTCCTTTTTGTAACTTAAAAAATTCCCACTTCAAACCTTAAACCCTTTCAGCATTTGAACACATTTAGGAGTGTGTGTGTGTGTGTGTGTGTGTGTGTGTGTGTGTGAGTGAGAGAGAAGGGAAACAGCATGTGGTTTAAAAGGCACAGGTGAGCTGCACTGCCTCATTAAGGGCTTTAATGATGTGACAGAATGGGCACGCTCAACAAGTGTGTGTGTGTGTGTGTGTGTGTACTGTGTAGCTCTTTTGCCTTATACGGTACGACTTAAGATTCAGCAAGTCTGCCAAGATTCCTCCTTAACTATCACCCAATCAGGATCCGGCTCCAGTCATGACCCCCTGCACCTGACTGGCTACTGAAATGACCAGCAGTTACACCCCTCAGAGAGAGAGAGAGAGAGAGAGAGAGAGAGAGAGAGACTCATACACAGCTGTAGTCTCGAGCCAGCGTTCTCATTTCGTCACTGTGATTTTTTTTTTTGTCCGAGTGTACCTACCCAGGTTCGTAATGTTAATTAAAATAAAACAAACAAACATTAAAAACCATCAACACAAACTGAAATCCATGCGTATGGAATAAACCATTAACCCTCCTGATGGAGCGGTTTATTCCAGCAAGTACACTCCAGCACCGACGCTGTAACACACCATTCCCTGACCTGAGACTGTCCCAGTGGGCGTGGCCTAATATCCTGATGAACACGCTGGACGCGCGGCCCTCCACCGGAGACCGTGAGTGTGACGCTTTCACTCACTGCTCAGCTTTCTCATGCGCAGGTGACCTTTTACTCACGAATCAGCTTTGTGGGACTGGAACAGAACTCACACACTATTCCATCCTCACACTGTACACCTTCAGGAAGTGTGAGGTTTGGAGGTAACCATGGCGAGACACCAACATACACTCACTACATCATTTCATCTGAACAATCGTTAACTTCACTTGAACCATATAAAAGGTTGTAGAACACATTTTTGGAATCTCCACGACTCTTACCTTGGGCGGATTGTAGAGCTCAAGCTCGAACCTGTCGTTAATCCTCCGAAGCAGCAGGCGGCAGCGCATCCAGCGTGGGGCCGTATCTGAAATCGTATCATTTACCTCCAGGTACCTTAAATGTCCTTCCCTGCATACATTTCCTGTGTCCTGCCGTGATTTTGTGCTGCGCGTCCTCAGACGGTTCAGCAGCTGGAAGCCACCGTGCGCCGCTGTATCCGAGAAGCGTTCCGCTGAAGCCCCGCCTCTTCTTTCTGACTCGTCCCCGGAGCTGGCATGGACCGAGTCATCATGCGATGGACGTCTCTTGAACAACTGGCAAACACTTCTTCTAAACTGAGAAAGGACATTGTCACGTGAGGGCAAAGCAGGTGAAGTGGCGTAATTCTCAGCAAGCTCCACCCCTTGGGTGTGTCCAACTGGTCTGTGTGTAGTGAAGTTTTGTAGCGGTTGCTCCCGCTCCAGTTTTGGTGGCAAAATGACAAATGATGTTCCACGCACTGGTCGACCTGTTTCCCGGTAATCGAGCACTCCAGCGAAGGTGCATGCACGCCCAGTCAAGGGAGGGGGCGGGGCTTCTTCTTTGGCCACCTCTCGCTGGAAGTGGTGCTGGAAGATGGTGCTGAAGTGCCTGCTGAATTTCTCCGGAGAAACGACATCGTGCGGTGGTCGAGTTCTAGCGAAACGGCGATAATGTTGCGCCAACTCTCGCGCTGTGGCACTCGCATGAAGCTCGCAAAACTCCCTCCAGCCACAAGGGGGTGCTATGCTGCTCGGGGTCTCTTCAATAGTGTTGCCATTCATTGCAGTAACCAGCACAGCTGAGAAACACTGTGTTGAGGAGAGACGCAGAGACAGAAGTGAGTTAGAGAACACGGAGACTGCAGAGGGTTATACATTCTGCTCAGAAATCAGAAGTGAAACTGTCAGAGGAGGAAACGTTCACTGCGCTGTCACAAGATCTCAAACACACATACACAAGTGTCACCTGAGAGCAAATCTACTCAGAAATGAGTAAACGTGTGTGTGTGTGTGTGTGTGTGTGTGTGTTAAACACCAACGAAGTTTAGTGTTCACCCAACAGTTCACATGTTGCTGAATGTTTGATGTCAGTGTACCGCTGACGTCTGAAATGATATGAACTAAACAAATTTCATGTGTTTTAATAGTGCATGTTGGTGTTTTTTGATGAATGTTGATGTTTAGTGGTGTTTATTGGTGAATGTTAGTGTTTATTGATTAATGGTGGTATTTGATGGTGAATGTACTGTAGGTGTTTCATTGAATATTGTTGTTCATAGTGTGAACACTGTGTGTGGTGATGAATGTTGATGGGTTAACCCGACATTAACCCTAACCCTAGGTGATGAATGATAGTGAATGATGGTGTGTGATGGTAAATAATATTGTTTAGCAGTGCATGCTGGGGTTTTCATGGTGAACATTGTTGTGTGATGGCGAATGTTGGTGTTTTGATGGTGTATGGTGGTGAATGGTCACGTGTGACAGTGAATAATATTGTTTAGCAGTGCATGCTGGTGTTTTCATGGTGAACATTGTTGTGTGATGTGATTGTTGGTATGTGGTGATGAATGTTGGCATTCTGATGACGAATGACGGTGTTTCATTGAATATTGTTTATATGGTGAACCTTGTGTGTGATGGTGAATGATGGTGTGTGGTGAATGTTGGTATGAGGTGGTGATAATGGCGTCTGATGCTGAATATTGATGTGAGGTCATAAATGTTGGTGCTTGATGGTGAACGTTAGTGGTTTTATTGTGAATATTACTGTACGTTAGTGAATGTTGTGGTTGGATTATGAATATGGTGAACGGTAATGCTTTATTGTGAATATTACTGTACGTTAGTGAAGGCTGAAGTTGGATTATGGTGAACGTTAGTGGTTTTATTGTGAATGTTACTGTACATTAGTGAATGTTGTGGTAGGATTGTGAATATGGTGAACGTTAATGCTTTATTGTGAATATTACTGTACGTTAGTGAATGTTGTGGTTGGATCATGGTGAACGTTAGTGGTTTTATTGTGAATATTACTGTACGTTACTGAAGGCTGAAGTTGGATCATGGTGAACGTTAGTGGTTTTATTGTGAATATTACTGTACGTTACTGAAGGCTGAAGTTGGATCATGGTGAACGTTAGTGGTTTTATTGTGATTACTGTACATTAGTGAATGTTATACTTGGATCATGGTGAACGTTAGTGGTTTTATTGTGAATATTACTGTACGTTAGTGAAGGCTGAAGTTGGATCATGGTGAACGTTAGTGGTTTTATTGTGAATATTACTGTACGTTAGTGAATGTTGTGGTTGGATCATGGTGAACGTTAGTGGTTTTATTGTGATTACTGTACATTAGTGAATGTTATACTTGGATAATGGTGAACGTTAGTGGTTTTATTGTGAATATTACTGTACGTTAGTGAAGGCTGAAGTTGGATCATGGTGAACGTTAGTGGTTTTATTGTGAATATTACTGTACGTTAGTGAATGTTGTGGTTGGATCATGGTGAACGTTAGTGCCTGATGGTGACTGTGTTTTGCCGTGGAACTGTTGAGCCTAAACGTGTTACACAGCGCAATGCAGAATGACAGCACAGTGAAAAGTCATAAGGTACATCAGAAATTCTGTTGTCGAGCCCCCGTTTGGTTTTAGATCTTGCACAACATGACACAGATGTTGGCCTAACAGAATGTGACATGCGTAAAGCCTGCTGTCTATGAATGAAGAGGAATTTAATCATCAGTTTCATTGACCACAGAAGTGCAGAGTGCTCTCAGTATCACACACACACACACACACACGAGCCAACGCACTATTAGAATGACTCATATACACTCTCACACACAGACACACTCACACAGACACACTCTCAGAGGAAGTGAATGGTTAATCTGACACAGGTTACTTGACATGGCCGTGTGAGAACACAAGCAAGATCAGAAAGAAGACTCTTTGATGTAATGAGTGAATGAAGAAACGATTTCTGAGATAAACGCAGAGCTCAGATGCATAATAATGAAACCAATCAGTTCTTCAATCAGAAACAAGACTCACAAAGGTTATGCGCGTGCACACGCACGCACCAACCATAATGCCAAAACCACACTGCACCATCATCATTTAGTGACCCATTTTTATGAAACGCCACCAGCCGTGTTCGTTTCCTTTAGCTGTGCTGAATGCCAAGTGCCACGCAACTCACCAGCACTGACACGAACCAAACAAATTTATCCCACTGCACAGTTTCTTCAGTACATCACAAACACAGGTCCTAAAACAAACATCCTGTTTGCACACTGATGAGCGCTGGAGTTTGTTAGAAAACATTTGATGATGTTGATGTTTGTTAGAGTCAACTGGTGAATTCTGAAGTGATGGGAGCTTCAAAAGTTAAATGAGGTTTGGTTTCCTGTTGAAGGTTGGTGTGAGATGGTGAATGTTGGTGTGTGTGTGTGAGATGGTGAAGCTTAAAGTGAAGTGGTTTTATCACATTTCACTCTGAACGTTCTCCAGAATGCATGTCGACATGAAGAAGTAAAGAAAAGAAGAAGGAAACAATCAACACAAGATGAGAAGACAGACTCGTATATGTACATCTTATCTGTTAACATGGGGGAATCAACGTAGCGCGATGAACCCTGTACGTCTCACACACACACTTCACTGTGACTGAAAAAGCGCGTGCTTCGGATTTCCCCTGTGCCGGGCCTCTAATGCCACCGGTCTATCAGCACATCCAGCCTGAACATGGACCATGACTCAGCACACACGCGCACACCACTGAGGCTGGAACTCCAAAATCACAAGTGATAATTAAGATATCAGTCTCCTTAGAGACATTTGGACACGTTTCTAGAATATTCCGATAGAGTAACTATACTGGCCTCTTTAATAGGAACACCTGTTCACCTGCCCTTTCATCCAGTTATCCAATCAGCCGTGTGTGTGGCAGCAGCGCAGGGTGTAAACTCATACACATGCAGGTCAAGAGCTTCAGGTAACGTTCACATCAAACATCAGAACATATCAGGTGTACGGTTTGGGACTCGGCGTTTCACAATGCTGGTTGTGTGACATCAAAAGACGATTACTGTAGAGATTACTGTAAATACCAAGCATGTACATATCAGCACACACACACACACACACACGATGTAGACAGCCACCTCTTATGTATGTGGTGCGTGCGCGTGCACACGTTGTTAAATCACACTGGATTATCTGCAGGAGTGGAAGTCCTGTCTGGCTCGCCCCATTTATACCACTGCAGTTATCACAGCAACACACACACACGCGTGCACGTGCGTGTTTTGTTTCTTTCTGTCAACTCTCGTTCACATTTCAGTGAAATGACATCAAGTTTATGGTGGAACAGTCAAAGATTTTTTTTTTTTTTAGAACTGTACAAAACTGAACAGCAAGGGTGGGCGGAGTCACCATGCCGAGATCCATGCATCACCTGCAGAGAGATTTACCGTCACTTCAGGAACAGAGATCGGGCGTCGTTTATCAGTGTTTTAGTAAAGTTGGTTGTCTGCTGCCAAACTCAAGCAAAAATTCCTGCAAGTAAATTTCAAAGCGCAGTCACCACACTTTGCCTTAAGCCACGCTCACAAAACTCCATGAAAGGCAGTCAGTCAATAAAATGATGACTAAATGGTGGAAGAGCTCTCCTAAACCCCGCGCAAAAAAGTTTCTGATAACATATCCACAAATATTTTATTCCTCTTATACCACAGCGTCTACCTTTATATTTATTAACATATTTGATAAATTATACTTTTTACCCATTTATAGTTAACCTTAATGTTCTGTGAAACAGCTACTTCCTGTTCTCACATTATAGTACACACACACACACAGGGTGTGAAAGAAATAGAGAAATACATATACAGTGTGTGTGTGTGTGTGTGTGTGTGAGAGAGAGAGTGTGTGAGTGAGTGAGAGACAGACAGAGAGAGAGAGAGAGCGTGAGGTAGTGGTCACAGAGACAGGAAACCCAGCCCTGCCTTAGCAACACACACACAGAGAAAGAGAGAGAGTACTGTTCACACTGATGTCAGCAGTGTGCAGGTTCAGAACGAGGCGTGTGTTGACATGTAAAGAATGTGATGTGAAAATTAAGGGCCCTAGCAGTCACCCATCCGCATGCTGACTTCTGAGGGGCCTTGAGCAGTTGTGAGGATGTTCAGAAATGCCCACTCGAACACTAACACACACACAGATAGGAATACAGTCATGAACAGGAGATGCCCTTTTTTTTTTTGCCTGAAATGTTCACAGGGCATCTGGACTGGACGTGTGCCCTGAGATCCTGAGGAATGGAACAAAACGTCATGTGACCAGGAGAATTTTACTTTCATGAGCGTGCGAGTGATCAGATCCGAAGTCCACAGGACAAAGACCACGTTCACCAAGATGAGCATTAGTGTGAATATGTGGTGCTGTGTAATTTCCACTGTGGGGCCACGGCCGTTTATTTTGGGAAACAGCGGCAACTATACCAGTTAGCAAACATGACCAGCAGATATAATAGATTAGATAGAACTTTATTGATCCCTTTGGGCGGGTTCCCTCAGGGAAATTAAAATCCCAGCAGCATCATTACAGATAAGCAGAGAATAGAAAATAGAGAAAACTTCTAGATAAATTAAAATAAGTATTTACATATACAAATATAAAAAAGAATAAGATATGGGGGGAAAAAAAAAAAGTCCAGCAGGAGAGGTATTGCACATTATATTGCACATTGTCCGGTATTGCTTTCTGTCAGGCTAGGCTACTGCTCCTTCCCGTCCTCTCTCCTCCTGTCCCCCCCCAGAGAGGAGTTGTACAGTCTGATGGCGTGAGGGACGAAGGAGTTTTTGAGTCTGTTCGTCCTGCACTTGGGAAGGAGCATTCTGTCACTGAACAGGCTCCTCTGGTTGCTGATGACGGTGTGCAGAGGGTGACTGGCATCGTCCATGATGTTCAATAGTTTGTCCATAGACCTCTCCTCTGCCACCGTCACCAGAGAATCCAGCTTCATGCCGACCACAGAGCCGGCCCGCCTGATCAGTTTGTAATAATCATAATAACTACAGGATTACACACACTGTTTGGTCCATGAGCTGCCATGACACTGATCGCATGTCCCTGTAGTGAGGACCGCTGAGAGGATCATCAGGGTGTCCCTCTACCCGCCGTGTAGCCAGCACTGAGGCAGACCCCTCCCAAGTCTAGCAAAAGTTTTCAGAGCATCCGAAGCACCACTGCCTGATACTACACCAGCTTCTTCCCCAGGGCAGTGAACCTCCTCCACACCTAGCTGCCCCCCTCCTGCACCAGCAGCACGACTGAACACAGACCGACTCACTTCTGCACTGTTTACACGACACTGATGACTGGCACCAAGTCACACTCTGCACTGCATCAGGTACATTACCATGGCGTTAGTCACGGCTCATTGTGCTCGGCCTGCTCCTCTGTGTGAGTTGCACTGGTTTGTGTTTGTCCTTTGTCTTGTATGTTGTCTTTTATGTTGCACCATGGTTCTGAGACAAACGCTGTTTCAACCTCACTGTATAGTTGGATATGGACCAGCTGACAACGAACCTCTCCTGAATCTTGAGTGAAACGCAGTCCAGCACACAGCTCCGATTTAAAAAATAAAGCAAAAAACACCCTTTCTGCTGTAGGCCACGCCCACTTCCGTTTTAAATCTGAGCACAGAGACCGAGAGTGACACTGCACCACAGAGGAACATCACAGAGGAACAGGGAGACACGGAATCAGAGGTGTGGATGGGCTTATAATGACATATGGATGGATGGATTTGTAGGTGGATTGATGGGAAAATAGATAGATAGATAGATAGACAGACAGACAGACAGACAGACAGACAGACAGACAGACAGACAGACAGACAGACAGATAGATAGGTTTGAAAGTTTGTGAACCCTTTAGAATTTTCTATATTTCTGCATAAATATGACCTAAAACATCAGATTTTCACACAAGTCCTAAAAGTAGATAAAGAGAACCCAGATTACATATCTGTGAGTGGCAGAAGTATGTGAACCTCTAGGATTAGCAGTTAATTTGAAGGTAAAATTAGAGTCAGATGTTTTCAATCAATGGGATGACAATCAGGTGTGAGTGGGCACCCTGTTTTATTTAAAGAACAGGGATCTATCAAAGTCTGATCTTCACAACACATGTTTGTGGAAGTGTATCATGGCACGAACAAAGGAGATTTCTGAGGACCTCAGAAAAAGCGTTGTTGATGCTCATCAGGCTGGAAAAGGTTACAAAACCATCTCTAAAGAGCTTGGACTCCACCAATCCACAGTCAGACAGATTGTGTACAAATGGAGGAAATTCAAGACCATTGTTACCCTCCCTAGGAGTGGTCGACCAACAAAGATCACTCCAAGAGCAAGGCGTGTAATAGTCGGCGAGGTCACAAAGGACCCCAGGGTAACTTCTAAGCAACTGAAGGCCTCTCTCACATTGGCTAATATTAATGTTCATGAGTCCACCATCAGGAAAACACTGAACAACAATGGTGTGCATGGCAGGGTTGCAAGGAGAAAGCCACTGCTCTCCAAAAAGAACATTGCTGCTCATCTGCAGTTTGCTAAAGATCACGTGGACAAGCCAGAAGGCTATTGGAAAAATGTTTTGTGGACAGATGAGACCAAAATAGAGCTTTTTGGTTTAAATGAGAAGCGTTATGTTTGGAGAAAGGAAAACACTGCATTCCAGCATAAGAACCTTATCCCATCTGTGAAACATGGTGGTGGTAGTATCATGGTTTGGGCCTGTTTTGCTGCATCTGGGCCAGGACGGCTTGCCATCATTGATGGAACAATGAATTCTGAATTATACCAGTGAATTCTAAAGGAAAATGTCAGGACATCTGTCCATGAACTGAATCTCAAGAGAAGGTGGGTCATGCAGCAAGACAACGACCCTAAGCACACAAGTCGTTCTACCAAAGAATGGTTAAAGAAGAATAAAGTGAATGTTTTGGAATGGCCAAGTCAAAGTCCTGACCTTAATCCAATGGAAATGTTGTGGAAGGACCTGAAGCGAGCAGTTCATGTGAGGAAACCCACCAACATCCCAGAGTTGAAGCTGTTCTGTACGGAGGAACGGGCTAAAATTCCTCCAAGCCGGTGTGCAGGACTGATCAACAGTTACCGCAAACGTTTAGTTGCAGTTATTGCTGCACAAGGGGGTCACACCAGATACTGAAAGCAAAGGTTCACATACTTTTGCCACTCACAGATATGTAATATTGGATCATTTTCCTCAATAAATAAATGACCAAGTATAATATTTTGTCTCATTTGTTTAACTGGGTTCTCTTTATCTACTTTTAGGATTTGTGTGAAAATCTGATGATGTTTTAGGTCATATTTATGCAGAAATATAGAAAATTCTAAAGGGTTCACAAACTTTCAAGGACCACTGTAGATAGATAAGTGGATGGATGGGTGGATGAAGGAGGGATGGATGCTGAATGCCTAGATCAATGGAAAGATGGACTGATGAGTGGAAGATAGATAATAATAATTTTCAATTTATATAGCGCCTTTCTCAAAACCCAAGGTCGCTTTACAATTATAAGAAAAAACAAAACAAAAGTCCACCAAATAAAGGTCAGGATGTCATTCCAATGGTGTAGCAGCCACAGTCCTACCAAAAGGTGCATGAAAACAAGTCCCACACCGCCAGCACAGCCACCGTGACGCTGCCAGGCAACATCACTCAGAACACCATGCCATGGATCCACAAAGCGAGCACAGACGCACTGCCACACCGAACACTGGTACGTCCCAAACCGCCTGCACAGCCGCTGCGACGCCACAGAGCAACATCGCTCGGAGCATCACACCAAGCACTAAAAGCACCGCTGCACAGAGCGCTGGACAACCACGATGTTGAATGAGCAGCGAGTTCACGACAGTCCATAGCGAGGAGCACAGGCATCACCCACAGCAAACCAAGGCCTGGAGGGAACCGACGCCCAAAACCGGGTCCAGAGCTACACTACAACCGGCGGACAAAATCACTCAAACAGAAACAAACAAACGAAAAACAAAAGAGAAAATAACAAAAAAAATACAAAGCTCCGGTTAGAAGCAGCAGCCAGAATGTGTACAGCATACTCTCAACCGGAAACGGAAATGCTTAGATGGATAAATCGTGGGTGGGTGGATCAGTGGATAGTTGGATTACTGGATGGATGATGAATAGATCAATGAATGGATGGATAGATGGATCAGATGTATTCATGAAAAGAGAGGGATAAAAAGGGATGGTGGACAGAGGGATCAGTAAATATAAGGAAAAGAAACAGATGGATGAAATAAAGGATGTATAATTTATGATAGATCACAAATAATGGATGGACAAATAGAAGAATAAATGAGAGAAAACACAGTTAAATGTTTATACACACGCGCGCGCACACATCTGGGGATATTTTTTTTCCACTGAGCAGCTATTGTGTGTGTGTATGCGTGCGCGCGCGTCACACTTCCTCTGAGCTCTCCGGCGGTGCTGTTCACATTGTTCACACACATCATTTTCCCCAAAAAGCCTGCTCGTCACTGCTCTCTTTCTCCCAAACACACACACACACACACACACTTTTTCCCCACCCACATAAAGAACGTGTGTGTGTGTGTGTGTGTGTGTGTGTGTGTTGTGTGTATAAATAAAAAAAGAACAGGGTCTCTGTCCATTACATTTACTTCCTGTGAGAACAGTCCAAACACACACACACACACACACACACACACACACACGTATAGAGGAGAGAAAGTTGACAGAAAATGTAAATCTATCAACAACCACACCATATATTCACAGTAATGTGTAAGTGTTCAAACTTTCACTGGCACTGTGTGTGATTTTATATATATATATATATATATATATATATATATATATATATATATATATATATATATATATAAATAAAAAAATAAAAATAAATAATTATTAGTAGTATTAGTATTACTACACAGACAAATTGTAAACACAAACAAAAGTGCGTGTGTGTCCACAGAATCTCTATTTTCAGAAAAACTATTTTCCTAGAGTTGAATGTAATCTTTTCCTACTTCGCCACTCAGATTTTCTCTACAGAAACATCACACACACACACACACACACACACACACACACACACACACAGCAGGTGGAGAGTTTTTACTGGAGCTCATTTACATTCTCCAAAGCACAAACACACACAAAAATAAAAAATAATTCCATCAGACTGAATAAACCTTTTACCAGAGGCCATCCTTTAAAAAAAAAAAATCCGTTTCCTGTCCACCGGGTGAGCAAAAAAAATTCAGTCGGGAGGGATGGATTTTATTTATTTATTATATATGGATGGATAAGAAATCGCAGTGCTGTGTTTGCTTTTTCAGTATTTTTTTTTTTATTACAAAAGCAGACACATTTAATAAAATGACGGTTTAATCAACTGAAACTTGTACAAAAACTTTAAGTTAGCATTTTAAATGCTGACTGCAACATTTGCAAAACTTTTACAAAAAGGTACTTAAAATGTCCGACACAGACTTTTTGTAGTTCTAAATCGAGCGTTAGGCCTAGTTCGGATGAAATTACACTATTAAAATGATCACTGAATGATTTGTTTTTCTGAATCTTTACTATTTTGTTGTTCGCTAGAATACCATTTTGCGATTTCACACTTAAGCAAATGATGAAAACTCCGGATCTCCTTCCTTCATGGTGGCGGACATTTTTTTTGTGCCGCACGGCGCATGCGCAGAGCTGATTCGACAGGGCTTTCCACAAGCGCCGGCTGCCGGCCATACAGCTAACTACACAATTAAGTCCAGCCGGCTACTTTAATGACTTATTTTTGTAGCCCACAGGCTCTAAATATTAATTTTCGATTTTAATAAAATTAAATGTTTATTTAACGGACTGACAATAATGTCAAACTGAACCGCACTCATTTAAGTTGTGATTCGCGCCGTTTGTACCGATAATAACCACAAATTCCCCGCCGACTTCGTTGATCAGGGGAGAGTAACTCATCCGCGGCCCCGACATGCGGTGTGTGTGCGCACAGTCGGCGGAGGCAGTAGTGTGTCGGAGGGAACAGAAGCAGAGATGACGCTTATTTAGTCTCCGGTAAACCAGTCTTCTCTCGTTCAATTACGTGCTGGCATCAAAAGACACCGTTGGTTGTAAATGAACCCAAACTGAGTGGTTGGAGTGTATTTTCATACACAAATGGAGAAATGTTGGCTGAGTGTGTAATTGTGTCGCCCCACTGCAGACCGTTGTCGTTGTTAATTCATAGCATGCTCAGCTGCGTGAATGTGTCATGCACCGAAAATAAGAGATTTACAAGCCAGGAACGCCTCATGATGCAATACGCAAGAAAAGAAAGAAGATTTACTGCCATTTTACTTTGTATTTGAGTAAAGTGAATAAATAAATGGTCTGTGGAAAATCCATTTAATCCTGGGAACTGCGTGCACAGGAGTTTATTTTGTGTTTACTCCCCCCCGGCTGGCTACTTATTTGTCATGGCTGGCTAGTATGAGCCTTAGTGGAAAGCCCTGGGAATGCGGAAATGTCAAGTTCGAGTTTAGATTTATGAACCCGAAAAAAATGTTGAAAAAACAGCGTTAAAAAAAAATTTTCACCCGCACAAACGGCACTCACCCGGCCGGTGGACCAGAAACAGAACATTTTTTAATAATGGCCAGAGCTGTAGTAAAACATACCGGCCAAATACACACTCGAATGACAGTGTTTATCAGACTCTCTATATTATTGCAGTGTTTATCAGACTCTACAGTGTTTGAAATACCCGTCTGCAGTCTGCATTTTGCAGAATGATTTTCAAGATTGCAGAAGAAAAATTAAACAACCTGCAATTTTGCAGAATGGAAAAAAAAATAAAATCAAATCAAATCACGGCTCGGGATACAATGGTTTTCAATTTAGCAAACTAGCAGCGCTGTAAATAAACTGAAACCTGCATTGCGCGAACCTGATGGCGTTTTCCAAGTCAAAGTTGAGCAATATTATGTAATGGCCACGACAACCAAATAAGGGCAGTTGCCATTTTCCGATGCAAGATTTCGTCACTTTTAATACCCGCCGGGAGGACCCGACAACTACCTCGGCAGTGTTCGGCGGTTTCCACCATGCATCTCCCAGAATTCAATGTGGCACAACAAGCATGGCTCCCAAGAAGAGGATTGTTTCTTCGGAGCAAGAGTCCGACAAAAACGCCAAGAAAACAAGGACGATTTTGTCGGATCTTGGCAAAACCGGCAGCCAGCGTGACTCCAACAGCGACAGATCGCGCATCCGGGAGGGGGACAAAATGAAGCCGGTCACTGCTGACTAGTTCTTATCTTGCGTACATATATATATTGGTAAATTGTATAGGTTCGTATATATTGTATTGTTGAATCATGCACAATTATACTGATATTCTATCCCTTTTGAAGACAGCAACAGTATTTTACCTTTATTCATAGATACTTTTGAATATTTTGTTTTCTCATACCAAGCTACACTAATACATGTTTTGTGTACATGTTCTATTTTCTTTTTACTAGTGCTGTCTTGCCTGTGGTGCAGACTGGCACAAAGTAAAACAGTTGCCCTGCAAGACAAAGCTCATGGGTTCAGTTCTGTAGCTCTCAGTAGTTCTGTAGCTCTCAGTTCTGCCATGATTAGTTTGTACCCAGTTCTCTGTTGTTAGTTTAGAGCAGTGAAGCCCCTGCAGTCGTTCTCAGTTCAGTTCATGACCTTGCACTTTAGAAGCCAGGCGAACACAATGAACCCAAACGTCTTTCCATTTGCCAGTTGGGTTTTATTCCTTCATGGCATCAATTCTTTGCATCATCGTAAGATGTAACAGAGTGTAGAATTGAAACCTTGCTTTCAATTTAAAACTACAGGTTGCCGATGCAAACACTGAATGAAGTACATTTTGGGTAACAATCTATTGTTAAAGCTAGAAACTTAATCTTGACAAAATGTAACATGACGTGTAACATGAAAATGAATGTTTTGTTTCTTGAAGAACAGTCGTGTTCTATTTTTTATTGTGGTGATACCTTTATTAGTATGTTGTGTGGAAGGATGATGTGTGGGTGTGATAACTAGTACATTTATGAATTAGTTGGTATACTTCAAGTTGTAGTAGCCCGTAGTGTCAGGGCGAGGGGGATGAAAGACCTGTGGAGGGATCATGGAATGATAACTTTGCTGCAGAGAAGGATCTGTGAAGACTGAAATTAGAGTGAGAGAATAAAGAATTACAGTGATGCTATGAGTTGTAAAGCTAGATATGATGTAAATATAGGCATTATTAGGTTGAGAAGGGTGTAGTATGGAGGCTTGTGTATTTGCAGAAAATATTTCCAAATTGCAGAACAAAATTGACATTCTGCAATATTGCAAAACACTGGAAAAAAGTATTTCGACCACTGCTCTATATTATTGCAGTTATCTCTCATCTCGTCTTCATCCGCTTTATCCGGGACCAGGTCGTGGAGGCAGCAGTCTGAGCATGGAAGCCCAAACTTCCCCTTTCCCCAGACACCTCGGCCAGCTCCTCGGGAAGAACACCAAGGCATTCCCAAGCCAGCCAAGAGACATAGTCCCTCCAGCGTGTCCTGGGTCTTCCCCGGGGCCTCCTCCCAGGGGGACATGCCTGGAACACCTCCCCAGGGAGGCGTCCAGGAGGCATCCGAAAAAGATGCCCGAGCCACCTCAGCTGATTCCTCTCGATGTGGAGGAGCAGCAGCTCTACTCCGAGCTCCTCCCGAGTGACTGTGCTTCTCACCCTATCTCTAAGGGAGCGCCCAGCCACCCTGCGAAGGAAACTATTTCGGCCGCTTGTATCCACGATCTTGTTCTTTCGGTCATTACCCAAAGCTCATAACCAGAGGTGAGAGTCGGAACGTAGATCGACCGGTAAATCGAGAGCTTCGCCTTTTGGCTCAGCTCCTTCACCACGACAGACCGGTAAAACGACCGCATCACTGCGGAGGCTGCACCGATCCGCCTGTCGATCTCGCGCTCTATCCTTCCCTCACTTGTGAACAAGATCCCGAGATACTTAAACTCCTCCACTTGAGGCAGGACTTCTCCACCAACCTGGAGAGGGCAAGCCACCCTTTTCCAGTTGAGAACCATGGCCTCGGACTTGGAGGTGCTGATTCTCATCCCAGCCGCTTCCAACTCGACTGCAAACCGCCCCAGTGCATGCTGAAGGTCCTGGTTTGAAGAAGCCAACAGGACATCATCCGCAAAAAGAAGAGATGAAATCCTGTGGTTTCCAAACAGGATTCCTTCCGGCCCCTGGCTGCGCCTAGAAATTCTGTCCATAAAAATTATGAACAGAACCGGTGACAAAGGGCAGCCCTGCTGGAGTCCAACATGCACTGGGAACAGGTCTGACTTACTGCCGGCAATGCAAACCAGACTCCTGCTCCATTCGTACAGCCCTTAGCAAAGAGCCCCGAACCCCATACTCCCGAAGCACCCCCCACAGAATACCACGAGGGACACGGTCAAATGCCTTCTCCAGATCCACAAAGCACATGTGGACTGGTTGGGCAAACTCCCATGAACCCTCGAGCACCCTATGAAGGGTATAGAGCTGGTCTAGTGTTCCACGACCAGGACGAAAACCGCATTGTTCCTCCTGGATCCAAGGTTCGACTATTGGCCGAATTCTCCTCGCCAGTACCCTGGAGTAAACCTTCCCGGGAAGGCTGAGAAGTGCGATTCCCCTATAATTGGAGCACACTCTCCGGTCCCCTTTCTTAAAAAGAGGGACCACCACCCCAGTCTGCCACTCCAGAGGCACTGTCCCCAACCTCCACGCAATGCTGCAGAGGCATGTCAGCCAAGACAGCCCCATAACATCCAGAGACTTGAGATATTCGGGGTGGATCTCATCCACCCCCGGTGCCTTGCCACAGAGGAGCTTGAGCCACCTCAGTGACTTCGGCTTGGGTAATGGACGAGTCCACCTCGGAGTCATCAGCCTCAGTCTCCTCAATGGAAGACATGACGGTGGGATTGAGGAGATCCTCAAAGTATTCCTTCCACCGCCCGACAATGTCCCCAGTCGAGGTCAACAGCTCCCCACCCACACTGTAAACAGTGTTGGCAGAGTACTGCTTCCCCCTCCTGAGGCGCCGGACGGTTTGCCAGAATTTCTTCGAGGCCGACCGATAGTCCTCCTCCATGGCCTCACCGAACTCCTCCCAGTTCTGAGTTTTTGCCTCCGCAACTGCCCGAGCTGCGGCACGCCTGGCCTACCGATACCAGTCAACTGCCTCTGGAGTCCCAGAGGCCAACATGGCCCGATAGGACTCCTTCTTCAGCTTGACGGCGTCCCTTACTTCCGGTGTCCACCACCAGGTTCGGGGATTCCCGCCACAACAGGCACCGGAGACCTTGCGGCCACAGCTCCGAACAGCTGCGTCTACAATGGAGGTAGAGAACATGGTCCACTCAGACTCAATGTCCCCCACCTCCCTCGGAAGCTGGGAGAAGGTCTCCCGGAGGTGGGAGTTAAAGACCTCCCCGACAGAGTGCTCAGCCAGACGTTCCCAGCAGACCCTCATCATACATTTGGGCCTGCCTTGCCTGCCAGGTCTGTCCGGCTTCCTCCTCCGCCAGTGGATCCAACTCACCACCAGGTGGTGATCAGTTGACAGCTCAGCCCCTCTCTTCACCCGAGTGTCCAAGACATAGGGCCGGAGATCAGATGAAACGACAACAAAGTCGATCATCGACCTCCGACCCAAGGTGTCCTGGTGCCACGTGCACTTATGGACACCCCTATGCTCGAACATGGTGTTCGTTATGGATAAGCCGTGACTAGCACAGAAATCCAATAACAAAAACACCACTCGGGTTCAGATCGGGGAGGCCGTTCCTCCCAATCACGCCCCTCCAGGTGTCACTATCGTCACCCACGTGAGCGTTGAAGTCCCCCAGTAGAACAATGGAGTCCCCAGTCTGAGCACCCCTCAGTACCTCTCCCAGGGACTCCAAGAAGGCCGGATACTCTATACTGCTATTCGGCCCGTAGGCACAAACAGCAGCAAGAGCCCTCTCCTCGACCCGAAGGGGCAGAGAGGCGACCCTCTCGTTCACTGGGGGTCCAACAGATGGCGGCTGAGCTGGGGAGCTATAAGCAAGCCCACACCAGCCCACCGCCACTCACCATGGGCGACTCCAGAGAAGTGGAGAGTCCAGCCCCTCTCAAGGAGCTGGGTTCCGGAGCCCAAGCTGTGCGTGGAGGTGAGCCCGACTATCTCTAGCCGGTACCTCTCAACCTCCCGCACAAGCTCAGGTTCTTTCCCCCCCAGCGAAGTGACATTCCATGTCCCAACAGCTAGCCACTGTGTTCGGGGATCAGGTCGTCAAGGCCCCTGCCTTCGACTGCCGCCTAATCCACACTGCACCAGCCCCCTATGGCTACTTCTGTGGGTGGTGAACCCACAGGAGTGAACCCACAGGAGTTCTCTCTCGGATCAAATACAAAATCTTGCTTTTAACCTATAAAGCTCTTCATGGTTTTGCCCCTTCCCATCTCTGTGAGCCAATTCATTTGTACTGTCCCTCCCGCTCCCTCAGATCTTCTGTCTGTGGACTTCTGACTGGTCCACGTTTTAAACTGGCATCTATGGGTGGCAGATCATTCAGTGTTGCTGCTCCTAAACTTTGGAACTCGTTACCACAATCGCTTCGTGACTGTTCCACTCTCTCTTCCTTCAAAGCTAACTTGAAAACTTTTCTCTTTACCTCACATTACTCTTCCTAGTTTTTTTTTTTGGTGGTAACTCTTGTGTAAAGCGTCCTTGGGTTTGTGAAAGGCGCTATATAAATTGAAATTATTATTATTATTATTATTGTTTATCAGACCCTCTATATTATTGCAGTGTTTATCACTCTCTCTATATTATTACAGTCAGGGCTCGAAATTCATTTTTTTTCTCCACCAGCCAGCCGGACTAGTTCCCTTCCAAAGTAACTCACCAAACAGAAAATCAACTCGCCAAAATTTGTTCATGTCTGAATTTTACTTCTGTCAAAAATAACGCGAGAGAGAGTAGTTATCATTGTTCATGACTAATGTGCATTTATTTCAAGACCCGAGTATTTTGATACTGTTGTTAAATACATAAATGAGAACAACACAGAGCACCATAATATAATATCAACAAATAATAATATATTGGAAAACTTGGCAACTTGGTGTATGAGTATTGAAAGCAAATATACTTATTATCATGACTATAGCACCCAAAATATGTCCAACATGCTTTCTGTATTTAACCATTTATGAGAGAGAAAGCATTAGGAGCTTCATACTGACTAGGAATCAACTTGAAAAAAATTAATTATTCCATAAAAATCATATCGCAGCCAAGGCCTACCCTGCTCCCACGTTTGCTTACAAGTCCTTTGTCATTTCTCCTTCTCATCCGCTTTATCAGCGGCCTTTTTCTCCTCTTCAGACCGAGGTCACTTTGTCCCCATCTCTGGCGGTTTCTGTACACCTTTCAGAAAATTCCACATCGCAGCGTAGCTTTGGCAGATGTAGATGTAAACAACAAAAACACGTGTTTAAATGGGCGATAATGTGGCCACATCTATTGAATTTGATAACGTGATGTGGCAGCGGGGGCGTGGCCAAGCGGCGATCTGTGAATGGAGGGCGGAGGCAGGGAAGGTAAGTGGTGGAATCATTGCACCTGATGGGGATTAACCTGTGTTTGTGTGTCTTCCCCAGTGACCGCACCCTTTAAAAGGAGAGGGGAGCAGAGAAAGGGAGCTCTCTCTCTCTCCCCAACCAGAACACGTGTGTGCGCGCGCGTGCAGCTGGGAAGTGATAAAAGGCTGAAAAGCTAGCAATAAATAGTTCATTGAGAACTCAGTTCTGGCCTGCCGTGCTTCTGTGCTCCACCCACCTGGTCCAATACTACACGTGATTACCGCGATATTCAACGAGATGCATTATATGCATGCACAGTAGTGAAAAAACCGACAGCCTGATTCGTACACGATATGATTTGGAACTCTTCGGTAGTTTCCGTCCTACCGATAAACACATCGATTAACACAGACGCGGCACACGCTTAATATGTGGCGGCTTTAGTTGACAGTGTGTCTGAATCTTCGCGTCATGTATATTTTTTATTTTCAACTAGCCAGCTGGGCTGGCGAGTGACAGGAATTACCCGCCAAATGACAAATTAAGTCGCCTCGGGCGACCGGACCACCGCGAATTTCGAGCCCTGACAGTGTTTATCAGACCCCCCTCTATATTATAGCAGTGTTTACCAGACCCGCCTCTATATTATAGCAGTGTTTATCGGGTGTGTATTATTAAAGCATCATTGTCATTTACTGTAATAACACACAGGCTTAATAAACAACATAATGCAGTAACGACACACGGGCCTGACCAACGGCGTCAGGACGCCGTAACGACACACGGGCCTGACCAACGGCGTCAGGACGCCGTAACGACACACGGGCCTGACCAACGGCGTCAGGACGCCGTAACGACACACGGGCCTGACCAACGGCGTCAGGACGCCGTAACGACACACGGGCCTGACCAACGGCGTCAGGACGCCGTAACGACACACGGGCCTGACCAACGGCGTCAGGACGCCGTGACGACACACGGGCCTGACCAACGGCGTCAGGACGCCGTGACGACAGACGGGCCTGACCAACGGCGTCAGGACGCCGTGACGACACACGGGCCTGACCAACGGCGTCAGGACGCCGTAACGACAGACGGGCCTGACCAACGGCGTCAGGACGCCGTAACGACACACGGGCCTGACCAACGGCGTCAGGACGCCGTAACGACACACGGGCCTGACCAACGGCGTCAGGACGCCGTAACGACACACGGGCCTGACCAACGGCGTCAGGACGCCGTAACGACACACGGGCCTGACCAACGGCGTCAGGACGCCGTAACGACACACGGGCCTGACCAACGGCGTCAGGACGCCGTAACGACACACGGGCCTGACCAACGGCGTCAAGACGCCGTAACGACACACGGGCCTGACCAACGGCGTCAGGATGCCGTAACGACACACGGGCCTGACCAACGGCGTCAGGACGCCGTAACGACACACGGGCCTGACCAACGGCGTCAGGACGCCGTAACGACACACGGGCCTGACCAACGGCGTCAGGACGCCGTAACGACACACGGGCCTGACCAACGGCGTCAGGACGCTATAATACAGTAGTGGCAGTATAAGCACTGCAGTGGCAATAATAAACATTGTGGTGATAGTAATAAACACTAGAGTGGCATCAATAAACACTAGCAGCAATAATACACGCAAGTGTCAGTATTAAACACTGCAGTGGCAGTAATAAACACTAGTTGTAGTAATAAACACTGTAGTGGCAGCAACATACACTAGTAGCAGAAAGACACGAGTGGCAGTAATAAACACTAATGACAGCAATAAACACTAGTGGCAGTAATACATGCTAGTGTCAGTATTATACACTGTGGCGACAGTAATAATCACTAGTGGCAGTCAAAGACTGTGGGGTAAGTAATAAAGACTGCAGTAATAAACACTATAGTGGCAGTAATATTACTGACCCTACAGTCTTTAAAGACTGCAGTAATAAAGACTGTAATCTAACATGTAAATACAGCACATCATAAACACCCCTTAGCTGATCAAACATGTCACGCGCACATTCACTCAAACACGGTCTTGAGTCAAAGGGATTTATTTATTTCAGAATGATGCCAGAAAGTTGAGTCGTGGGTCGCGTGCCAGTCAGACCACAATTCTCGCAGCATTTAATAAACACAGCGCGCACATGCAGGTCAGAGATGTGGAGGGGATGAAACGGTGAGTCTGCACTAAAGAGTGTGAAAGAGTGAAAAGTGTTGAAGAGCTGCAGAGGTGCTGAGACTCACAAACTACTGCAGGGCTCCATTACAGAGCCGCTTCACTACACCAGTGTGTGTGTGTGTGTGTGTGTGTGTGTGTGTGTGTGAGAGAGAGAGAGAGAGAGAGAGAGAGAGAGAGAGAGTGTGTGTGTGTGAGAGAGTGAGAGAGAATCAGTGTGTATGTGTGTGAGTGAGTGTGTGAATGAGAGAGAGTCAGCATGTGTGTGTGTGAGAGAGAGACAGTGAGAGAGAGAGGTTTGGGACGCGGCCCGACTCCACCGGGTTCCGCCGCCTGGATTTCTGAGAATTAACTACGTAACTGAGCTGATCTTTCAGAACAAGCCAAAACACCACATTACACACACACACTCACTCCTACAGAGCTACAGCACTCACTCACTCTCACACACACTCACTCCTACAGAGCTACAGCACTCACTCACTCTCTCTCACACACACACACACTCTCTCACTCCTACAGAGCTACAGCACTCACTCACTCTCTCACACACACACACACACACACACTCACTCCTACAGAGCTACAGCACTCACTCACACACACACTCTCACTCCTACAGAGCTACAGCACTCACTCACACACACACTCTCACTCCTACAGAGCTACAGCACTCACTCACTCTCTCACACACACACTCACTCCTACAGAGCTACAGCACTCACTCACACTCTCACACACACACACTCTCTCACTCCTACAGAGCTACAGCACTCACTCACTCTCACACACACTCACTCTCACACACACTCTCACTCCTACAGAGCTACAGCACTCACTCACTCTCACACACACACACACACACTCACTCCTACAGAGCTACAGCACTCACTCACATCCCGGGAGTCAGTCTCTCTCTCTCTCTCTCCCCGACAGAGCGCAACTTGAGAGCCAACTAAAGTCCAGCAGCAGTTTGTCCCCCGCTCTCCCCTTACAGCCTTATACAGCACAGCGCGTGAGCAGCAGCGGCCCCGGCGCGCGCGCCTGTGAGAGAGAGAGAGAGAGTGTTACCTGGCGGCCCCGGCGCGCGCGGCTCCGTCTCTCATCATGAGCATGTGCGGGTGACGGCGCTCGCGCTCACAGGAAGCAGCCTGAAGAGAGCAGAAAATAACAAAGAGAAAAGCGCCACAACAAGACACGCGCTAAAGGGGGGCCTGCACGGTCACTTCCGGTTAAATAAAAGTCACCCTGGTTACACTCTGCAAGAGCACCTCACTGTTAATCAAATAAAGTGCATTAATTGGTGAACAAATTATTTAATTAACTAATGAGTTTATAGATCAGGGATCAAATAAAAAGCAGTAAAAGTAAAAATGAAACCGAAGCCATCTGTGATAAATAAATAAAACCAAACGGAATCTGAATTTATAAACACATTTAAATATGATAAAATAATATCTCAGGAAACATAAAGTGACTCAGACAAATCAGTCATTACATAAAAATTAAAGAATTTAAACAGAAATTAAACAATAAATATTGAAAGTTCATTTTCACATAAAAATCTAATACAATAGTTTAAAAAACAAACATTTATGTTTAATTATTTTAAGTTTTAAAATATATAAAATAATAATCAGACAAACTTTTCTAAAAAATCATAAAATAAAAAACAAAATTATTATAATCCAAACAGCTTCATATAAACAATAAATAAAAACACCACACACACACAAAAAAAATTAAAAGTCAGATATTAATTCAATTTTAAATAAAGTATTATTTTAAGATATGAGATAAAAAGGGGAAAGTCAATAATTGTGATGTTTATGGTGTCAGTGAGGCACTGAGTGTGTAATCCGAGGACACAGAGGACTGTTTTTCCATCACTGACTGGAGCATGTTCAGACAGGCGGCCACCTACAACAACTCCACAGATCTCCAGGAGTACACGGAGGAAGTGCATGGACGACGTTACGGTCACCAGAACCATCTCCATTCGGGCCAATCAGAAACCATGGCTGACAGGCGAAGTCCACAGGCTCCTGTGGGCTCGGAACGCCGCCTTCAGAGCTGGGGACGAGGTGGGCCTGAGGACAGCTAGGGCCAACCTGTCACGAGGCATCAGGGTGGCCAAGAGACAGTATTCCAGGTACATTGCTGACTATTTCAACTACAGCAGAGACACCAGGAACCTGTGGCGGGGGATTCAGACCATCACAGACTACAAGCCCTCGCCGCAGACCTGTGACAACTCCACCTCTCTGCTGAATCAGTTGAATGACTTCTTCGCTTGCTTTGAGGCAGACAACAGCACCACGGCATAGAAGACCCCACCACCTCCCGGCAACCAGGTGTTGACGCTGTCCCCAGACAGCGTGAGGAGAGCTCTCAGGATGACAAATGCATGGAAAGCCCCGGGTCCTGATAACATTCCTGGTCGTGTCCTGAGAGACTGTGCCGAGGAGCTCACAAATGTCTTTACAGACATCTTCAACATCTCACTGAGCCAGGCTGTTGTCCCCACGTGCCTCAAAGCCACCACCACCATCCCGGTCCCGAAGAAGCCGTCTCCCTCCTGCTTCAATGACTACCGCCCAGTCGCACTCACTCCCATCCTCATGAAGTGCTTCGAGCGGCTAGTCATGCGGCATATCAAGTCTGCCCTACCCCCTGCCCTGGACCCTTTCCAGTTTGCATATCAGTCCAACCGTTCGACCGATGATGCCATCTCCACTGCCCTCCACTCAGCCCTCACCCACCTGGAGAAAAAAGACTTGTATGTCAGAATGCTGTTCACAGACTTCAGCTCAGCATTCAACACAATCATTCCTCAGCAGCTCATTCATAAACTGGACCAGCTGGGACTCAACACCTCCCTGTGCAACTGGCTGCTGGACTTCCTGACGGGGAGACCACAGGCTGTGCAGGTCGGCAGCAACCCCTCCAGCACCATCACATTGAACACGGGGGCCCCCCAAGGATGTGTGCTGAGCCCCCTCCTCTTCACTCTGCTGACCCACGACTGCACACCAACATCCAGCTCCAACCTCTTCATTAAGTTTGCGGATGACACGACTGTGGTGGGTCTCATCAACAATGGCGATGAGACAATCTACAGGAGTGAGGTGAGCCGCTTGGCCATGTGGTGCAAGGACAACAATCTCCGTCTGAACGTGGAGAAGACGAAGGAGATCGTTGTGGACTTCAGGACAGCGCACACCCAGCATGCTCCACTATCTATTGACGTTGCTGCAGTGGAGAGGGTGAGCAGCACCAAGTTTCTGGGTGTGCATATCTCTGAAGACCTGTCCTGGAGCAACAACACCGCGTCACTGGCCAAAAAAGCCCAACAGCGCCTGTACTTCCTCCGCAAACTGAGGAGAGCGAGAGCCCCGGCCCCCATCATGCACACATTCTACAGAGGCACCATCGAGAACATCCTGACCAGCTGCACCACCGTGTGGTACGGCGCCTGCACCGTGTCCTGCTGCAAGACTCTGCAGCGCATCGTGAGAGCAGCTGAGAGGATCATTGGTGTCTCTCTCCCTTCTCTTATGGATATCTATAACTCCCGCCTCACCCGCAAAGCCATCAGGATTGCAGGTGACCCCACCCACCCATCTCACAGCCTCTTCAGCCTGCTGCTGTCAGGGAGGAGACTGCGGAGTCTCCGGGCCAAAACCAGCAGGCTCAAGAACAGTTTCTTTCACCAGGTGGTCAGGAGGCTCAACTCCCCCTCTGCCCCGCCACAGATTCTGCTCGCATACCCCCCTGCCTCCCCTTCAGCATCTGACATGTCACCCTCACAGTTTCCCCCTCCAACACACACACACACACACACACACTCTCAACGTTCATTAACACACTGAACTCAAGGACCGCACATCTCACTTTACCTCGCTCATTTGCACTATTCCGCACTACCTCACCTTAACGGCTATTAGTTTATTGTTTATACTGCTTATTTCATGTTTACCTGCTATACCTCAACTGCCCTTGACTGTTTATTTGCTCCAATTTATATGTGTGTATGTGTATGTATATATACCTGTGAGTGTTTAGTCTATGTCTAGTTCTTATCTAGAGTGTTTATACTGTTTATATTGTTTATTTCAATTATTCTATTTTTATTTATTGCATTGCGTGTTTGCACCGTGGGTCAGAGAGGACTGAAATTTCATCTGTGCTGTATGTCGAGCATGTGTAGCATATTTGACAATAAAGTTGACTTGACTTTATCTGGGCAGTGAACTCAGAGCGCGCTGGTGCACAGGGCTGAGGGCTGGAGCAGAACACAAGCCACAGCACCCAGTCACTTCCCCTCACACTCAACTGGGTGGACTGGGATTCTCTCCTGAGATGTTTAAACACACACACACACACACAGAGGGGACAGGAGAGAGAGAGAAGTTTATACAGGCACACAGCGCCCCCTGCAGCTCACACTCTCTCCATCATCAACTAAAGAGCTCAGCACGAGCCCTGCACTCTGATTGGTCAGAAGGTGTTGATTAATTCTCTCGAACAGCAGCTCTGGCATCAGTGCAGGTTTATATTATTAATGCACTGTTCTATACCTCGTGGTTTCTCATACACAGGGACTGTACAGTGTCAGAGGTAAAGCTGTAACTTTCCCCACATCTTCAGGAGGAGTTTATGGTAATAATCCTGCTGAGGGGGCGGGAACAGTGACTCCGCCTCATCACACCACACCCATGTTGACAATCAGGAGGTTTACAGTAAAAGTGTCACCAGGCACTTGTTGGAAAAAGTGGTTTATTTGTAAAATACAATCATTAGACAGACGGACAGGTGGAGTTTAATCGTCTCTCTCTTCAGCACTGATGGAGGTGAAAGCTCAGACTCGGGGAAGTGAAGAGTGGATTACACGCTGCTCACGCGGACATGCTGCTAACCCGCGATGGTGTAAGAGGAATAAAACACTCCATGTTGTCCTGTTAGGGAAAATATCTTCAGAGTGTTGATTAGTTTCCTAAACAAGCAGAGTGTTTAATTCCCTTTGTAAAGCAGTAAGTCCTGAGCTCAGGCTGCGGCACCTCGGCTTCAGTCAACATGGATTAAACGTGTTGGTTAAATGAATAATGATATAGAGGATTAAAAAACACAGATTATTAGATTATACAATGAAGAACTTTGTACTGCTGAGCTCATACACACAGCCCGTCTCTGTAAAACACTGGCACGGTGGTGTAGTGGTTAGCACTGTCGCCTCACAGCAAGAAGGTCCGGGTTCGAGCCCCGTGGCCGGCGAGGGCCTTTCTGTGTGGAGTTTGCATGTTCTCCCTGTGTCTGCGTGGGTTTCCTCCGGGTGCTCCGGTTTCCCCCAAAGACATGCAGTAGGTTAACGTGGGGCAGCCTTGGGCTGAAGTGCCCTTAAGCGAGGTACCGAACCCCTGACTGCTCCCCGGGCGCTGTAGTGCGGCTGCCCACTGCTCTGGGTGTGTGTGTGTGTTCACTGCTTCAGATGGGTTAAATACAGAGGATGAATTTCACAATGCTTGAAGTGTGCATGTGACAAATAAAGGCTTCTTCTTCTATAAACGTCTCTCAAAAAAAAAAAGTAATTTAAAAATAGTGCAGTAAGTCCTTTGTTTGTTTTAGAAACAATGTCGAGTACCGTGGCTTTCATTTTAAAATTAAATTCTTAATATTTCATCGGACCAAAATCAGAAACGGAGTTAACTCTTTTAGAGAGGAGTAAACTGACGAGCAAACGTAAACGTAACCATGGAAACCATTTCAATTAAGAAATCTATAAAATAGAAACAGATTCGGTGTAAACGCTGGAAAATTCCATCGCAATAACGACGACAACATTCCGCTAGAGACCAGCTCCAGCTCGCTAACGTCGCGCTCACACACTGCTACAGCGTTAAATACACGCTATTATTATTACTATTAAAACGGAAATCAAATTTTATTTCCACTGCACAAACAAGCAAAACTTTTGGCACTGGGGCTTTTTCCAGAAAGGTTCCAGCTGGACGTTTTTTTTTTAAAAATAAGCACCAATAATAGTAATAATGCTATTAGTAATAGTGTAACTGTAGAAATGTGTACAGTAACAACACTACTCCGGCTGACCCCCCCCCCCGGTTCACTCAGAAATAACGGCACTTTATCCGGAAGCATCATCCTCACTTCCTGTTTAGAGATGCACCTTAAAATGACCTTGATAACATTAAAAAAATGTAGCTATTAGTCACCTTTGTAATGTATAAAGGAGCGAGATTAAACAAGATAAACACAGTGAGTAAAAAAATGGGATAAAACTCATGCTAACAGAGTCTGATTAGGAGGAGGAGGAGGAGGAGGGGGAGACAGGATGGTAAAGCACCGAGACAACATCATTAACGAGTCCACCGAGAGATTATTCACACGTTATTCACTAACTTCCTGTAGATCGTTCGCTTCACTGTGGAGCTTCTGTTCCTCCGTTTATAAGAACCTCAGTCCGTTTTAACTCCAGGTTTATTCGTGAAAACGTGTTTCCATGGCGAATCTGCACCTGTACAAGTGTTGGACTTCTGTATTTCTCGTTTTCATGCACCGTCTCCAGTCCTTTATTTTGTAATTACTGTAAATAAACCATGCTGGAGGTTGGATCAGAGATGGAGAGACTGAAACAGCGTCCACTCCTCTCCTCGTCTCTGGTGTTGAAGCTCCACACACTCGACTGGGGCTCGTCCGGGATTCCAGGTCATTGTCATGTTTGTTGTCTCGTTAACCCCGCCCCTTCCTGAGGAACCCAGGTAACAGTGTGGTGTTGAATACCGTGATGATTCGAGTCTGTGGCTCAAACGCACCCCTGCTACTGACTCTGCAGCCACTCGCTGCGGAGCTGAGCCACTTCCTTTCCGTACCAGTCGTGCAGTTTGGAGAAGCAGGTGGTTCCGGGAGATACACCCACCTCTCCATGAGCCACACCCACCTCAGGGGGGCTTTTCCTGCGCGGAGGAACAGGTGGAGGACGCCCCCTCGGGCCACACTCGCCCTCCCAGGCCACCCCGTTAGCAAGCGTGGGTTTGCTCCAGGAGACGCTGTTCTCTCTCCCCTCAGCATGTGACGGCTCATTCCAGGAAACTCCGTTCTCCCTGCCGTTGGGATCGGGACGGAGCGCCGCGCTCACTCCTCCACCTCCTGCTGCTCCGCCCTCGTGCCTCTTCTGCACCTCCTCCAGCTGCTTCTCGAGCTCGCGCACCAGCAGGCGCAGGTACTGGAAGCTAGCGTGCGCTAACGCCTTGGCCCAGTCCTCCATCTCGGCCTGCGTGTCGGCGGCGAGCGTGTGGGTGTGGCTCGGTCCGAAGCGTATGGAGAAGGCAAAGTCGACGCGCTCGCTCTCACACAGCTCCACCGTGCAGCCCTCCAGCACCACCAGGCCCAGCGGCTCGCGCCTCCCGCGCTCCTCAAACAGGAAGAGCAGGTTGGCTTTGAGAACGCACCAGCGGCGGTGGAATGTCCCACTGCGCTCGCTCTTCTTCATCAGGAAGCCTGATTTATCTGGAGGAACGCCACAGGTGGCGTAGTGCACCACGCTCCGCTCATTTAGCTTCATCGCTGCACCTCACACACACAGAGCTGAGGGAGAAAGAAATAAAACTGTTAACGTCTCATTAACTAACAACATCTTCCACAATAACACCTTCATTACACTTCATTACTCACAAAAACTGTTTCATCAGAAAAATTAAGCGAAACCTGCAGAACACTCATTAACTCCAGCTCTTATACACACAGGAGTGTGTGAGGAAGAGTTGACTTACACACACACACAGGCAGCGTCTTCACATCACCCACTGAAGCTGAGGCTCACCATCACACAGTTCTGTAACACACACACACACACACACACACACACACACGGTGAGTAAACAGCACGGCACTGACACTCAGAGCCACGTGTGCGTGTGTAAAAAACAGAGTTAAATATAAATCTGATGGCTGTGTTCCACTGAAGCACTGCATTGCAACGCTGACCATCACACAGTATGAGGAAAATCTGACCACGTCTAACTTCCTGTTTCACACACACACACACACGCCTCTGAGTGTCTGCACCTCTGAGTGAAAAAATTATTTTCCGTAAGAATAAAACAATCTGCATTATACACAATAAAAAGTACAGTGTGTGGTCCTTTAATAAAGAAAAAAGGAAGTGGTGTGGTATTAGAGAACTAAACCCTCAGGGACGCGTGCTGCTGCTGCTGCTGTTCAGAGTCACTCCACTCCACTCCACTCCACTCCACTCCACCGCTCGTTATTTTCCTCTAACAGCAGCACACACACTGGGCTACAGGACGAGTCCTGACTGACAGGACGTAGACAAAACTTTATTTATCCCCGAAGGGCAATTAGAAGGGCGAAGAGCAGTACATTAAAAGAGCAAGAAAATAAAATCACAAAAAGAATAAAATCACAAAAATGGGTGGGGAAAAAAAGCGTATTATGTACAATATACAATGGCAGGCCTGTTGCCAGTAACAAAGTAAAAGAAAAAATAAATTAATTAATTTAAAAAAAGGCAGCAGATAAAATATGACAAATAAATAAAATGACAATATGATTAGAGTGGCATTGTAGTTAAAGTGACAAGGTGATATTGTAATATTGCACATCAGGACATGTGATACTGCACTAGAGTATCGTACAGAAGACTTAAGTTATTGTAGACTTCTTAGAGTTCAGGAGGAGAATAACACTTGGAACAAAGGTTGCTCTCCTCCTCTGGGTCTTACAGGCCGGACAGCGGAACCTGCGACCAGATGGCAGCTGCTCAAATGCCGGGAAGAAAGCATGAGTCGAGTCCTTAAGAATTCGACGAGCCAGGCCGCTAGCCTGCTGCTCGTACACAGTATTCAGGTGGCGAGCAGGAAGTCCAATAATCTTAGAGCACACCTTGACGATATTATGCAGGCGGTTCCTATCCTGTACAGTAATGGAGTAATACCAGCAGCATATAGAAAAACGGCATAATACAGCAGCGATGTGCCTTCACTGCTTCTGATCAGGATGGGTTGCCATGGTAACACACTCCAGCCTGCACACACCTTCAGTTAAATAAACCTTTAAAGTGTGTGTGTGTGTGTGTGTGTTGACTCTCTGACATGTATAATCAGAACAATGAGAACTACATGTCTGGTTTATAAAATTTAAAAATGATCTATATACCGATTATTTTTACAGTGTCAGGATTCAGACCCCATAACACTCAGTAAATTACTAATTAACATCTACATCACTAATGAACCATCCATCCCATAATTAATCAACAATCCGGGTACATCTCGAGGGAGAATGCTCAGAAATGTGAAAAACAACACGATTCCTGCTACTTTGCTCATTTTCCGTCATAACGTTTTTCAAATCTAGATATAAATAAATATATAAATAACCAGAGTTAAAAGATCATTAAAATCGCTTACTGTCAGCGTTTTTGTTGTTGATTTTATTTTCCCAACCACATTCCGGCAAATCAGGCTTCCTGCCCTGTTATTGGTGAGCAGGTCACATTCTAGCGCAATTGTCCAATCAGCGTGATGCCACGCGAACGCTGAACCAATCCTGTCAGAGGAGGCGGGACTTCGTTCCTAAAACAGGTACGGAAAAAACTATCCACGTTTGTACAGCTTTAACCGAAGACAATTTAATGCAAAAATAAAACAGCACTTGAAGTGCAACATGTAGGAGACATGCGTGTGATAAAATGAGAAAGAATTAATTAAACAGATTCAGAATTCAGCTTTGTTTTGTTCCATCTTACCAACAACAGCCGCCTCCGCACTTCCCAGCTCCTCTCTGCATGTCCCGCAGCCAAGAGTCACGTGACACGACTTGGAATCCCAGGCATGTCTCGTCACGTGACATGAGTCGACTCTGTGAATCTGAATCGCCTCCGGGTTTTCCCCGTTGTTCAGTGAGTCATTTATGATCAAATGTCGTTTATTTGAAGAATTGTTCAGTTCGTGCGTTTTCTGAATCTTTGGCTCATTTTCTCAAAACACAAAATGCTAAACTCTAGAAATCTATCAGAAGTAAACAACTGCATTCAAAACCGTTCTCTCTATCCAGGATGTGTTTTTGCATCAAAATGACAAACACACACCATCATAAGAAATCTTTCTACGAACCAACACCACACTGAAGTGCTGCTCGGTAAAACACACTGATATAAAGATCTCATCAGGTTTACACCTTCTGCATTTTCAGTAGCGAGAGGATGGAGATCAAACACCTTCCATTACCATGCCAAAATAAATCAATTAATAAAGCTCTTCATTTGGGTTTCGGAATGTGGAGTATAGAACAATAACCTGTGGCTGTTTGATGAAGCAGGTGTGGACCAGAGCAGCCCAGTGGAAATTCACGCTGTTGCTCTGATCCAGTGGAATGAGGATTCCCTGTAGTGTGCCAGGCGGTGGTGAAGGGACCAAGCGTACGTGGCATGGTGATGGAGGAGGCCGCCTTGCTGGCTAACAGCTGCACACATGGTGATATTCCTCCTCTCAGGGGCCAATAATGTTCCGTCCCTGGCCCCTTCTTTAGGCTAGGTTAAAGGTGCTACATGTAAGGACTTTAGTTTAAATAATCAAAAATTAACCAAAATTATCAACAGAATGTGAAGAAATAACAGCTTTGACATTACTGTGTTGCAGAAATATCTCCTGAACTTATCATCCAAACCCGCTAGCCCCGAGACAGTGCTTTCTCAGGCTGACACTGGGGACTCCTTCTATAAGTGTCACATAAACGTCTCCTTACAGAAAACTTTTAGAAAGATACTTTAAAATTAGTAAAACAGAATATGAGTGCAGGACACTACGGTGGAGTCAGATTGGATATTTAATGAGAAAGAAGAAAACAGGAGCAGAAGAAAAGCTCTGAGAGAAACGCTATGCCACAACATGTCCTCCTTCACCCCGTATATATTACACACATCTGTTCTGCTTATGTACACGCCCCAACCATACACACTCTATTTATAACAGAGATCACACACACACACACACAGGAGATCCACTTCAAATCCCCTCCCGAGAGCCGAACCACACAGGAAGTGGAGAGACCGAGTGAACGAGACCTCATGCACACAGGAACGCTTGATGAAAGCGTAAGCACCACAGAATAAAGCTCATTATAATATTAGTGACGAGAGAAGGGAGACGTGCTCTTCAGAGTCATGTGCCTTCAGCAAAGAGCCAGAGAGGTCCAGTCTGGGGTACTCCGGTTCTCCACACTTCAGGTACTCTTTCTTGTGTTTGGGTTCATGTTTGCCTTACACAAAGTCCTAGAGATCTATCAGAGCTGATCAGGATGTTCAGGAGCGTCGGAATATTAACACGCAACGTTCCAAATGACATTTACATATATGGGTAGCTCACGCCCTTACCCATAATGCACCACTGGAGGTGCTTGTGCTGTGTTAGGAAGTTGTCGGTGTGCTATGCACTTTTAAGTCTATAATATTGGAAACATATCAGTACACAACTCTGAGGACTGCTGAAGTCTTGGTAAAAGTTTTGGCACCCCCAGCATACAACACAGTCAGAGTGTCTCTCAGGAAAGCGCTCCAGTCGTTTAGCTATGACAGTAGTTCTGCTCTCTCAAATGAACCTGTAGAACATTCATATACAGAAAACTACAAACATTTAAAAAAAAAAAAAGATCCACATTATAGTCAGGATTCATTCATAACTCCAGTGTGGGGAGGGAGTGAACACACACACACACACACACACACACACACACACACACAGGCAGTAGTGCTGAGCGATGAGGGACCACAGGGCTCACACACACACACACACACACACACACACACACACACACACACACACACACACACACACACACACACACTCCTCCAGTTGGCTCCTTAAAGGAACATTTCAGCAGAAAATGAAATGTACACATTCCCCCTGATGAGCCAGCACACGGAGCTTAAGGCTCATGTAGCTCATGAGTGATGGAAGCCTAAAGCCGCCAGTTTAGCACTGCACACCGAAATCCTCACACACTCACTAAATCAGCTTTATCAGAGTTCAAAAACACCTTGTGTACATTTTCATTCTGGGCTGAACCGTGCCTTTAAGGCCGTGAGCATACAGTAGGCTCAGAGACACAACATATCACAAGGACAGGAAATGAAAATAACTATTCAAATTAAAAAACATCTCAAGTGTCTATGGACTGGAGCCACACCCCCGAGTCCCAACAGACCTCTGCACCGCTCTCTGATGCCAACATGCTAATTTATGATTAGCACAGAACCGTGCTAACACGCGATGCAGGACTGAAACCCAGAAAAGAGTGTATCAAGATGACATCATCATCGTCGTTTCTCTTCCACACCGCTACATCAAGCCTGTCCAGTTTCTGGTTCTCATCAGGGGAAAGACTGCAGGCTCACACTCAGAGCTGATTGGTTGGGTCGGGCTCATGGCCAGAGCTGATTGGCTGGAGCGTATGCCACTCAGGAGCGGGGAGAGTGGAGTCGTAAGGCCTGGTGCAGACTGTTGAAGGAGGGGCGGTCTCTGATGTCACGTCTCCAGCAACGCATCATCAGCTCATACAGAGGGGCGGGGCACAGCGGGGGAGGGGATAGGTAAATCTGAGAGAGAGATAGAGATGCTGATAAATGACGTGTTTTTTTATTTTTGTGTCCTAAGAGGGGTTAGACCTGCAGGTGTAGGTGTGTGTGTGTGTGTGTATACACCTGTCTCCCCTGGTTCCTGAAGAACTCTCCGCTGTTCTCGATGACCTGCTCGTCTGTCAGTAGACTGTAGGGCTGCTCCGTACACAGAGTGAAGATCTCCCACAGAGTCACACCAAACGCCCACACGTCACTCGCTGTGGTGAACTTACCCTGCGCACACGCACAAACATGTTTCTATCTTAGTGTGTTTTTTCCACTGAGATGTATATTACTGTCACTAAACAATGCTATACCTTCACCTAACCTCAGCAACCAACAGGGAATCTCTTGTTTTTAAACAAGTGCTCTTCTGTGAAATTTTTAAACTTCATGCAGACTAGCTATGTGCATTCCCGTCATCATGGGTACATCTGGTTCCCAAAAAGAGCTACACATGCACATACGCACCAGCAGGATGCTCTCCCAGGCCATCCAGCGTATAGGCAGCACGGCTCGGCCCTGGATTCTGTAGTAGTCGCTGCTGTACAGGTTCCTGCTCATGCCGAAGTCGGAGATCTTGATGGTGAGCTGTCGGTCCAGGAGGCAGTTCCGCGTGGCCAGGTCTCGATGCACAAAGTTCAGAGACGCCAGGTACTTCATCCCTGATGCAATCTGAACGGCCATGTGCAACAGGTCTGCCATACTGCAGCGTGAGACACAGAAACACCCACACGCGTCACCATTACACACCTGTTAGTATCTGACTGGTCAATTTCCATCACTTTTATTTCCACTGGAGACAGAGTGGTGGAGAGATGGAGACATGGACAGAGACAGACAGATGGAGGAGATGTACCTGACAGAGGGGATGTTGTTGGCATGGGTGAGCGTGCTCTCGATCTCTCTCTGAGAGAGGAACATGTTGAGGTCTCCGTTCTCCATGTACTCCGTCACCATGCACAGGGGGTCCGAGTGCACGCACACACACAGCAGGCGGATGATGTTCGAGTTGTTCAGGCGAGACATGATCTTTATTTCCTTCAGGAAGTCATTCCTAATGGGGGACAAAACACTAACATGGAGTCAAAACACCCTAACCTTATCCCTAGGTTAACTGTAGTACCTGTGTACTGAAACATCAACGACTTCTAATACTTCCTTCCATGCTTTATTTTTTTTCCTAAATATCTCTATATGCATCTAACGAGAGACCATATAAGACGGGATAATATCAAACCGTGGTTTAATGTTTTTTCTTATATGGCTGTTAACAGGAAACTGAAGAAATGTCGGGCCACACACACCGTTGGGCTGGTCCCAGGCGTCATTCGATCCAATTACTGGGATTTGCCATGTCATGCATAATGTGTGCAGAATTGCTACGTCACTCATTAGTGTGAAGGTGTGAGTTACAGGTATACTAGTGCATCTAAAAAAATTAGAATACCATGAAAAAGTTCCTTTATTTTCATAATTTAATTCAAAAAGGTAAACTTTCATATATTCTATATTCACTACATGTAAAGTGAAATATTTAAAGCCTTTTTTGTTTTAATTTTGATGATTATGGCTTATAGCTCATGAAAATCAGAAATCCAGTATCTCAGATTATTAGAATATTCCCTAAGATCAATCAAAAAAAGGATTTACAATACAGAAATGTCCAACTTCTGAAAAGTCTGTTCATTTATACACTCAATACTTGGTTGGGGCTCCTTTACCATGAATTACTGTATCAATGCGGTGTGGCATGGAGGTGATCAGTCTGTGGCACTGCTGAGGTGTTATTGAAGCCCAGGTTGCTTTGATAGCGGCCTTCAGCGTATCTGTATTTTTGGGTCGGGTGTTTCTCATCTTCCTCTTGACAATACCCCATAGATTCTCTATGGGGTTCAGGTCAGGCAAGTTGGCTGGCCAATCAAACACAGTAATATCATGGTCAGCAAACCATTTGGTAGTAGTTTTGGCACTGTGGGTAGGTGCTAAGTCCTGCTGGAAAAGGAAATCAGCATCTCCAAAAAGCTCGTCAGCAGATGGAAGCATGAAGTGCTCTAAAATCTCCTGGTAGATGGCTGTGTTGACTTTGGATTTGATAAAATACAGTGGACCAACACCAGCAGATGACATGGCACCCCAAATCATCACAGACTGTGGAAACTTCACACTGGGCTTCAAACACCTTGGATTCTGTGCCTCTCCACTCTTCCTCCAGACTCTAGAACTGTGATTTCCAAATTAAATGCAAAATGTACTTTCATCTGAAAAGAGGACTTTGGCCCACTGAGCAACAGTCCATTTCTTTCTCTCCTTAGCCCACATAAGACACTTCTGACATTGTCTCTGGCTCAGGAGTAGCTTGATATTAGGAATGTGAAAGTTGTATCCCCTTTCTTGAAGATGTCTGTTCGTGATGGGTCTTGATACACTGACACCAGCCTCAGTCCACTCCTTGTGAAGCTCTCCCAAGTTCTTGAATCAACTTTTCTTGACAATCCTCTCAAGACTGCGGCCATCCCTGTTGCTTGTGCACCTTTTCCAGCCACCCTTTTCAGCAATGACCTTTTGTGGCTTACCCTCCTTGTGGAGGGCATCAGTGATCATCTTCTGGACAACAGTCAAGTCAGCAGTCTTCCCCATGATTGTGGTTGTGTGTACTGAACTAGACCGAGAGATACACTGTGTTCATACTGTTTTACTCAAACTCAAAATGAAATATTCTAATACTTTGAGATGGGTTTTTTGTTTTTGTACTGTATGCCATACTGATTAAAATTAAAATAGAAAAATGCTTGAAACATTTTAGTTTATGTGTAATGAGTCTATAATATATAACATTTTCACTTTCTTAAATAACTGATGGAAAATATTGAACTTTTTCACAATATTCTAATTTTTTGAGATGCACTAGTAGAGCTGATGTACAGCTGTGTAGTGTAGAGACCTGGCGTTGGTGGTGGCGTCGGCTCTGAGCTGCTTCACTGCCACCAGCACCGAGCTCTGGTCATCAAATAACGGAGGAGCATCCTCTTCTAAAAACTCAACCAGACCCTCCGCCTCACACAGGTGCACCTGCACACACACACACACACACACACATACACACGCACGTTACCCACACTCACACATAGTGTTAAGTCTGTATGGAGCTGTATAGAGCTGTCCAGCATGCTCACCTCTCCAAACTGCCCCTCCCCCAGTTTCTCACGGAAGATGAGGCGTTCCCTTGGAAATTCAGCAGCGGTGATGTCTTTACGTGTCAGAGAGTCTGCGGTGAGGGCGGGGATGGCGTAGGTGTTGCCGCCGGTAACACCCTGCAGCTTCACAATTAGGGTCTCAGCGTAGTGAGGAACACTGGACTGGAGACTCTGGTGATGGGTGCACTGGGTAATGTCCGGCTCAGCATAACCATCACCGCAATCTACAGTGGGGGGGGGGGGGGGGGGGGGGGGATATGGTGATTCGCTGTGGGAATAGAACAGTGCTGGGGAATTCTGAACTAACATCCATGTTCCATTAATACATTAAATGTAATTATAAATTTATAAAAAGTACGACATTATTTATAGAAAAATGTAACAAGAGGGAAATTGCTCTGGTAAGAGAGGAACAAAACTCTTGGGGACATGCTGTTACAGGAAAACAATCAAATTGAGAATGGTAACAGTAACTCTGCTTCACGTCCAGCTACACCACACCACACCACACCACTGTTGATTATTTTCCCAGAACAGTCCATCCCCTAGTGTTTTATTCATTGAAATTTAACCACATGCACAATACCCACCCATAAAAGAACCAATCAAATCATCTACCTGTAGTTTTAAATCCAAACTGACTGAAGTGAAACTCTCAGAGTGGAAAAAGACAGGCAAAGCATCCAGCTTACCCTCACAGGGGTCATCGCCATGGTAACGAGAGGTCAGGTGAAGATCAGAAAACAGGAAGACCAAGTGGAAAGGTTAAAGAGCAGGGGAAGAAGAAACAGTACTGAAATAACAAGAGAGGAAGTGAGAGATGGAAAGAAATATGCCAAAGGTTTTCCACAAAGAAATTCAGCCTCAGATGGAGTGGAAAAAAAGGAAAACAATTATAAAGGAGAACAAGGAAGTATGACCATGTTGAGGAAAATGTGTGTGTGTGTGTGTGTGTGTGTGTGTGTGTGTGTGTGTGTGTGTGTGTGTGTGTGTACCCGGGGCTTTGGCTCTAAGCTCAGTGCGTTCCGGAGTGCGTGTGGGTGGATCGAGCAGAAACACTCTCTCATATGGAGAGTCCAGAGAGTCCAGAGGGGGCGACTGAGGAGACTCACTGCTGCAGGGCAAATGCACCATCACCTCCTCATCCAGGATACGCCTCGGACCCTAGAGAGAGACAGGGGGGTGAGAGACACAGAGAGGAAAGAGAGACAGAAAGAGAGAGTGAAGGAGAGAGAGAGAGAGACAGAGAGCGTGAGACAGAGAGAGGGAGAGAAAGAGAGAGAGGGTGAGAAAGAAGATGAGAGAGATGCAAGAAAGAGAAGGGGGAGACAGAGAGACAGAAAGGGAAAGAAAACTCAAGTGTTTTTCTCTCTGAATCTCAGCTCACTGATTCATTTCCTTCCTGCCTTGTAATTATGTGTATTATAGCAGCAGTCACACTAACACACTCGCACTCTCTCTTTCTCTCTCTCTCCCTCTCTCTACATATACACATATCTGTCTCTCTCTCACACACACACACAATACACACCTTCTCCATGACTTTGCACACATACTGCCACCAGAGAATGAGGAAGATGATCACCACCAGCAGGAGGATGATGGTGACCAGACAGCCAATCAGAATGGACGTGCTGCTCTCTTCGGGTGGGCGGGGCTTCGACGTTGCCATGCTGGCATCTGTAAAATACCCAAACAACAGAGCAGAGTTTGTTTCACATACAGAGTTTGGCGCCTGTGTATTGAGGGGTCTAAAACAGGGAATGAGGGTGTCAAGGGGCGTGGCTTATCAGTGCAGTTCACCATGACACTGTGCACCTGTAGCTGCTGTATTTGTAGTCGGTGCTTGGCTCTGCATTTCAAATGGCAGTGATGTCATCACCGGAGGTCTCAGGGTGGGCAGCGGGTTGGTCGCTGTGATGCAGGATTCACGTGAAAACAAACAACACGCAAAAAGTGAGAAATAGCAAAGCCGAGTGGTGGGTGAGCTAACTGGTGGTGTTTATTTAGAGCGGTGTGTACCAGACTGGAAGGAGATCTCACTGAACATCATCCAGGTGTCGGCGAAGTAGAACCTGCAGCGGACAGCCGTGGCCGTTCGTCGCTCCAGAGGCACAGTGACATACCGAGCGCTTGGGTTCCGGTCGTCCAGAACTGTGGAGAACTCCACGGGCTCCTGCTCCCACTGTGAGATGAGCCGGGGCTTAAACACACACGATACGGATGAAAAGACCTTAACTCCACGTGCAAACATGTTGTTGCTGTGCACCTGCAGGGAAAAAAAACCCAGAGAAATATGCTGAAAGTCGAGATACTGGACAAGTCGGAGTCATTTAGAGATCTGACCTTTTCTGTGATGAGTTCATTCTTTTTCTCCTCACCTTCATGGAGGTGAAGTTCCTCTGCCTGTCAAACTGAAACTCCATCTCGATGTAGCCGGGTCCGAGAGAGTCGTTTCTCCAGCCCACGTAGTAATAACCAGGCCAGGGCATGTGCTGACGGGTCTGAGAGAAATCATCCAGCCCAATCACACCGTCTGTCAGCTGACCCAGACCACCCAGCACCCTCCTACAGAGAGAGGTGTAGAAACTGCTCGGATCTACTGATACATCTTTGTTCCACAGCTGTAATATTTTCTTTTAGTACAACTGTGGACTCTGATTGGTCAGGTGGAGCTGATTGATTTTCTATAGCAGCAGCTCTGAGAGTACTGCAGTTACTGTACACACACAAGAAAGAAAGAAAGAAAGAAAGAAAGAAAGAAAGAAAGAAAGAAAGAAAGAAAGAAAGAAAGAAAGAAAGAAAGATGGAGTGAGTAGAGGAGAAAAGAGAGAAAAGGAGGCAGCAAGAGAGTGGAAAAGAAAGTTTAGAAGAGCGAGAGATAAACTGAGAAGGAGACAAAGGGCAAGAGAAAGTGTTAGGGAGGAAGTTAAAAAAATAAAGCACAGGGAGAAGGGAAGTGTGATGAAAGGAAGCTCATGTAAGTGAGAGAGAGAGAGAGAGAGAGAGAGAGAGAGAGAGAGAGAGAGAGAGAGAGAGGAAACACTCAGCTGCAGTGATGAGGGATCAGTGTTTAGTTTAGCTCAGCTACATTGTTCAAGAAATAAAGCAGACGGTTAGACAGGAAGGACCACCCCCACCCCCACCCCCGAGTTATACCACAGTTATACCACACTACACTCCAGTACAGTGTGATCTGAGGCTGTACCTGCGCTCCTGAACTCCGTCGTAGGTGGAGTCGTTGAGAGGGGTGATAGGATATCCTGGAGCCATCATGGTGTGGCCCTCAGGAGCGCTGTACGCCGTTAACCCATCTGTAAAGACACACACACACGAGAGGAGAACAGAACTGGTGTTACACTGAGGTTTTCACATGTGTGTGCATGTGTCTGTGTGTGTTTGTGTGTGTGTGTGTGGGTTCTTCACACAGACACTGAACACATCACATCACACACACTATACACACTATCAGTGCTCAGGTGGTTGGGTTATTACACTAAGAAATATGGATGACAAACCTAAGCTAGCGTATAAATAAATTGATCAAAGATGAAATAAAACCCTGGAATTACTACAGAATTAGTTGCCAAAGTCGCTGTTTGTTTGCTAGCTATGATACAAACATCATGATAAAATCATCTCTCAATCGATGTTCAGTGATTTTCATACATTTGGGTTTGTTCTGGATAATCTGTGTATCACAGGATATATAACTGTAGACATAATAATCTAATCATTTGATTTACACTCAGTCCTGCATATCCAGTAGTATAGAGTTATACAGTTCTATTTTTAATTCTAGATTTATTAGAAAGCTGAAGCTGTGGGATAATGAACAGAAACAAGGCTCTGGCCCTAACCTTACTGTGTGTGTGTGTGTGTGTGTGTACCTTGCCAGGGGCAGCCGAAGAGCTCGACACGCATACAGACCGTGTGCATGGCGTCTGTGACGGGGATGAGGCGGAGGAAACGTGTGATGATGGGCGGGTGGAGGTCTTTCCCCACCGACGCATACGTGTTCACATTCGCCATGATAATCTACACACAGTACATCAAACACACTCATTACAATATTAGGCCACACCCACCAGGACATATCTCACATCAGTCTGATTGGTGGAGATTTTTTCCCACACATACATTTTTTTAAATTTCTTACCTCATTTGTGTTTAATACTTCAAATGTGGTATTGTACACATGTTTAAATATTAAGTCAAGTTTATTTGTATAGCGCTTTTAACAATAGACATTGTCGCAAAGCAGTTTTACAGAATTTGAATGACCCCAAACATGAGCTAATTTTATCCCTAATCTATCCCCAGTGATGAAGCCTGTGGCGACGGTGGCAAGGAAAAACTCGCTCAGACGCCATGAGGAAGAAACCTCGAGAGGAACCAGACTCAAAAGGGAACCCATCCTTATTTGGGCAACAACAGACAGCATGACTATAACATTAACAGTTTTAACATGAAGTCAGTTTCGTTGATGTTATAAACTCTTCATTGATGGAAACTTGAGTGCAAAACTGTTCATGACAACTGCAGTCCTAAAGTTAGCAAGCCAACTGTAGTCCTCAGCCATAAGATATTATACCCAACAACATACTGTATTTACTGAGATTTCAAAGACACACCTGAGCCAGGTGATGAAGAGCTCATTTTAATGATAAGGTGCGTTATGTGTGTGTTATGATGTTAAAATGAGATGTTGCATTGAATAAGCCCCGCCCTCATCTCTGCACCTCTTCGCCGAAGTGGTTCCTCCAGGAGAGCCAGCGATGGCCGTCTCGGCTGTAGGTGAGCCGGTACTTGCGTGCAAACTCGTTGCCGGAGCTGCGGGCGTATCGGCCCTGTGTGGCCACCACTGTGAGGAAGGTGAGCCGACGAAGGTCCAGCTGCAGGTACTGGACATCAGACGGCTGTAGCTGACCGGCAGGACACCAGGCGCCATCACCCTCCTCCCTGTTCAGCCTGAGAGAGAGAGACAGAGAGACAGACACAGAGAGAGGGAGACTTTTTGTCTTTAAAAAAGTTTTCAATTCAACTGAGCATCCCTGAAAAGACAAAACACAAAACAAAAGGCAAAAGACAAAACAAAAGACAGACAGAGAGAGCGAGAGAGAGAGACTTACAAGCTACAAAGAAAGATAAGAAATACCAACATCTTATCTTTAAAAACAGAAACACACTCACAAAGAACAAAACAACATATCGTCTTACACTCGTCTCTCATCACACCTCTCTCCACACAGAGGGAGAAAGAAAGTAAGAGAGTGAGACAGATACAGACAAACGGACAGAGAGGAAGCGTGAGACAGATAAAGAATGAGGTAGACACAGACAGAGAGTGAGACACAGACAGACAGAGAGACAAACAGACAGAGAGTGACACAGACAGAGAGAAT
This sequence comes from Neoarius graeffei, assembly GCF_027579695.1. Classification (NCBI taxonomy): domain Eukaryota; kingdom Metazoa; phylum Chordata; class Actinopteri; order Siluriformes; family Ariidae; genus Neoarius; species Neoarius graeffei. Next base: position 2,559,042 of record NC_083592.1, on the reverse strand, counting down.
AGGGAATGGCATCAGCGGCAGTATGAGTGTGTGTGAGGTGTGAGTGTTTCCTGTACCTGGCGTACTGCGGCCCGGTCGTGTCGTACCATTGGCTGGAGGCTGTGATGTCATCATTTTTGATTCTGCCATCCTCCATGCCAAGAGGGTAGCGACACAGTACTGAGGTCATACAGGGGTCAAAGAGACACAAGGAGTCAAAGGGACTTTAAGAGTGTGTGTGTGTGTGTGTGTGTGTGTGTGTGTGTGTGTGTGTGTGTGTGTGTGTGTGTGTGCGCGCGTGTGTGATATCTTACCTGGATCTATCTGAGCATTGGCTTTAGGATGTAGGACCAACAGCAGGAAGAGTAACATGGTGAGGCATCAGAGTCTCCCACTGCAGAACACACACTACATCTCTGCTGAGAGAGAGAGAGAGAGAGAGAGAGAGAGAGAGAGAGAGAGAGAGATGTTATTAATCTCCTACAGCTGTGTAAGTTCACATTGTTAGGTTTCCAATCACATGACCATAAACACTAACAAACCCATCCAAGCTAACGGAGACGGGGAGAGGACGAGCGCAGTGTGAAATATGAACCTGACACGTGATGATCTACGCTGCTGCTGAGGGCTATGTGAGCGAGTTAAAACACACACACACACAAACAGGTGTTTATTATCATACAAGAAGAGAGGACGACACTGAACTAAGGGATAAACACACCATCACACTACACAACAAACAAGACACACACTGCTGTTGTTCTTCCTCTCTCTCACTCTCACACACACACCATTCTCAGAACATCAGAGGATGGTGCTAAGAGTCCAGAGAGAGAGAGAGAGAGAGAGAGTGTCAGGAAGAGGAGGAGGAGGTTTATGTAATATTTGGCTCCAGTTGAGGCCTGTGTTGAGATTCCAGCTCTATTGCTCATCTCTGTGAAAAATCCCACGTGGCCTCCAGAATCTAAACCATGCTCACAATCTCACACATGCCAATGCTAGCTAATGTTAATTTTCTTCTGTTTCATTTATAATCACCTCATAATGAGAAGTATTAGAGAACTTTAACTTTACTCAAGACTGCTCCTCTTCCTCGGCCGCTGCAGCATAGCTGTCCACTGCTCTGGGTATATGTGTGTGAGCTCACTGCTCAGTTGTGTGTGCATGTGTGTGCTCACTGCTTCAGATGGGTTAAATACGGAGGAGGAATTTCACTGTGCTTGAGTGTACGTGACAATTAAAGCCTTCTTCTTCTTCTTCTTCTTCTTCGGGATTTTCTGCAGTGTTCTCATACTTCCTAGTTTTATCTGAGGATGTGTGGAGAACATCTTGTCACAGATACCAGCTCATCATGCAAGCTTCTCCTTTACATCAGGCACATCTGGATCTTTCTCCTCATGTCAGACGTGGTTAAGCTTCCTGTCCCTGCTCTCATGTCACACTTCAACCCTCATTCGAATGTACAAAACACTGAGAACTGTGTGACGTGTGCTGGAACAAGGGCAACAAGGACAATAACTTCATAGAACACTTTAAAAATACCAACCAGTTTAGCTAAATATACACTAAATGCAGATCTGCAGTGATAGTAATAACACACACACACACACACACACACACACAAGCCTAGCACTTCCTCATAGCTTCCACAGAGCGACCCAAATTCCAGCCAGCAGGGAGGGTTAAAACATGCAAGAACTTGTCATCTACACACACACACACACACACACACACACACACACACGACTCCCTCTGTGCAGAACTGTAACTTGTCCAAACATTCACTCTGAGGGTCTAGAGGAGTTTCAATACACACAAATCTGATTTCGCAACAAACACACACGCACACACAAAACAGAGACAGAGAGGGAAAGAGACAAAGAAAGGACAACAAAGAGAGTGAGACATTGAGGGAGAAAGGGAGACAAAGAGATTAAAAACAGAGATAAAAAGAGAGAGAGAGAGAGAGAGAGAGAGAGAGAGAGAAATAACTCTCATGTGCACGGATTAATTAAAATAAAAATCATAAAAACGTCTCTACAGGTCTAACCCGAGTTGTCTGCCATCACAACAACCTCACACTTATTGATGGGAAACATGCCTGCTGGCCCAAACACCACATCCTCCATTTATGGGAAGGCTCATGAGTTTATTTAAACGGAACTGGTGTTAAAAGATGAAGTCAGTCGAGGACACACATGAATCAGAGCAGACTCAAGTTCATCCAGAAATGGGAATTTTCTCAGGTGTGAACAGACAGAGAAGCTCTGACTGACTGCCCATCAGGGCTGAGTCTCCCAAAATCACCGCACCAGTGTTCAGAGGATGAGCGAGCATCACATTAAACACACTCTCTCTCTCTCTCTCTCTCTTCCAATTAAAATGATCTGTATGGTTCTTTGAGGAACATGATGATCATAAAATCCCAGGAAGCCACCTGTAAAAAGAACAAAATTCCCCCACAGTGCAACCTACAACTTCACATTCACAAGAATTCTGAAACTCCATGATCCATGAAATAGTTCCAGTATTTATAACCACTGCCTTTAAGCAATTGCAACCAGAAAGTGAAAGAACCACCAGTTCCCAGGAACACCAGGCCGTAACATGTTACCTTACAGACCTCCAACCCCAGTGGTTTCACTCACCAAGCTCAGGAAATCATCCTGGGACACAGCGTGAGTAATATTAGCATAAGGAGTGGGGCGATATGACAAAACCATGATACCATGATACATAGCCTGATGTACAGGTTTGCTAAGAAACTGTCAGACAAAGAGTAACATTGATTTTTTACAAATCAAGTTTTGTAAATTCTAATCATTTTTTACTTTTTTTTTAAAAAATAATTAATTCAATTTGCAGTTTTAAATGTTCAGTGCAAAATATTAACCTGACCCCAGATGTTTCTAAGCAGAGTTTAACTGCTAGTTTAAAAATAAAAGTTAGAAAAAGTTACTCAGATATCTCAGAAAAGTGTACTGTGACATAGTTTTATCAAGATATCAATATATCATCATATCGCTCAGCACTAACGACTGGTACATTCAGTGCAGCTGTTGTACAATATAAAACATTTCTAGTGCTAATGTCTTATCGTTAATCACCTACTGTTTTTCTTTTGTTCCTACCGGTTATACTCACACCTTTACCGATTATCAGTTAAGTGGTTGGAACATGGCTCAGGTTGTAGTTTGATGCTGAAATACAGTCTATAATACAATAATTAGAGACACAAATCTGCCATGTAACTCTACGTGTGTGTGTGTGTGTGTGTGTGTGTGTGTGTGTGTGTGTGTGTGTGTGTGTGTGTGTGCAAGAGAGACAGAATTACAGCTGCTCCACAACTGCACATATGAGAATGCCTTTGAGCTGAGAACGCTTCACATGACCTTTGACCCCAAAGGTAGCCCATGTCAGAGTGGGCCATGTCTTCATGCCTCACGTTCCTGCCAGCGTTTGATCACTGATTTGCTAGTCATGTTGCTAATATCAGCCACGGAGCTACAGCTCTGTTTCTCGTCTGTCTCCTCGGTCCTTCAGCTGCAGGTCAGCTCCAACTGCGACATGGACTCCAGTGGCATTAACAGTTATAAAGGAATAATAACACCTGCACACCTTCAGCTCTGAGCTGCACCACATATGCTGATAAGAAACGAAATCAAACGTTTAACGTAGCACTCATGTCAGATTTTTCTCTGTGAATCAGAGATCTCCTCAGCAACTTTGGGGGTGGTGCTGCATCAGAGCTACCTCACAGTTAACTCACCAAACGTAGTGACGTCACTAATCAACCTCCATATGATTAGTGACATCACCTATGGTTTTGGACCAATCACGTCCAATATGCACCCATTCAAAAAAATGTTGTTAGCAGTGAAGAGCTTTGGTATGCATAAATAAAATAAATCACTGTGACAGACTTATTGACGTTTAGTGATGTTCTTGGGTCATTTAACAGTTTCTTGAACATTAAAAACTTTTAAACACGTGATAATGAATTGGCGAGCCACATTTAATCAGCCACACCACCTGTGAAACGAGTGGAGCTATAGGACTTTGGTCAAACTCCTTTAGCGTCCTTGATCCTGACCTTGTCAGACACAGCGGGCCGGTTCGGTTCAGACGATATTTTACCGCATAAACCGGTATTTATTTTATTTGATGTTCGCTGATTTTGTGAGAAAGCGGAATCCACGTCGCGCGCGCGTGAGGAGGCCTGGCGGAGCGCGCGCTCCCTGCCGCATCACCTCAGCCAGCCCGGGCGACCCGTGCGCGCGCACCAAAGGCTCGAGGACGTGTTGTGCGGTGGCGCGAGCCCGGCTGAAAATAAGTTTGGGGTTAGCATGGAGCTAACTGTATCACCACAGCTCACACACACACACACACACACACACTCACTCCGCCAGAACACAGCCCGTCTCAGTGTGGAAGGAAATGTTTAATGCTGACGCGAGGATCTGATTCATGTGAAAACTGTTTTAATGACAACGAAATGACAATAAAATTAAATAAAAGTGATGGGGTCGCTCTGAGGTAAAGATAAGGGACTGTGTGTAAACCGTTAGGCCCAATAACGGTCACAAACATCCGCGACAACACACACACACACACACACACACAAGCCTTTAGCTTAGCCTAATTATTCTTTTGTTTCAGTCACTGGATAAAATCAGTTATGACAGTCGCTCTACAGGATATAAACCTTCTATCAGCCTTTATCTCAACTCCACACAGTCAAAGTCACTCAAATCCCTCTTGCAGGAAAGTGCAGAGCGTCTCCTGATCACACCGAAAGGCCAAAAAACAATCAACATCTCGCCTGAACAACTTTGTCTTGTCCCCTGAAAGTCCGTGTCCGCTCAGATCGGAACCGAACCCGTTACCTGCTCCTCAGCTCCGGACTTTTCCCCACACAGCGCTTTTCTTTTCAACAAACCAGCATCCGACTCCACACTAATTCACCGAGGTCGCAGCCAGGACCATTGCTTTTATCGAAACGGTTTTGTTCTTTTCCTCTCGCCGTGTTCCGCTGCACACAGAGGGGGAAAGGGAAAAGTGCAGGGCGAGTTTTCACATCACATCCCACTTCCGGCTGCTTCAGATGAGGAGGAGGGGGGGGACGAGCCCGGGCCGGGAACGAGCGCGCGCAGGAACTCCGGCTGCGTCCCAAACCGCGCTGTGGCCTACATTTACACCATCACTACACCATCACTACATCTACACCATCACTACACCATCACTACACCATCACCTACACTACATCTACACCATCACTACACCATCACTACATCTACACCATCACTACACCATCACTACATCTACACCTACACTACACCATCACTACACCATCACTACACCATCACTACACCATCACCACATCTACACCATCACTACACCATCACCTACACTACATCTACACCATCACTACACCATCACTACACCATCACTACATCTACACAATCACTACACCATCACTACACCATCACCTACACTACATCTACACCATCACTACACCATCACTACACCTACACTACATCTACACCATCACTACATTTACACCATCACTACACCTACACCATCACTACATCTACACCATCACTACACCATCACTACACCATCACCTACACTACATCTACACCATCACTACACCATCACCACATCTACACCATCACTACATCTACACCATCACTACACCATCACTACATCTACACCTACACTACATCTACACCATCACTACACCATCACCACATCTACACCATCACTACATCTACACCTACACTACATCTACACCATCACTACATTTACACCTACACTACATCTACACCTACACTACATTTACACCTACACTACATCTACACCATCACTACATCTACACCTACACTACATTTACACCTACACTACATCTACACCATCACTACATCTACACCTACACTACATTTACACCTACACTACATCTACACCATCACTACATCTACACCTACACTACATTTACACCATCACTACATCTACACCATCACTACATTTACACCTACACTACATTTACACCATCACTACATCTACACCATCACTACATCTACACCTACACTACATTTACACCATCACTACACCTACACCATCACTACACCATCACTACATCTACACCATCACTACACCATCACTACATCTACACCATCACTACATTTACACCATCACTACACCATCACTACACCATCACTACATCTACACCATCACTACATCTACACCTACACTACATTTACACCATCACTACACCTACACCATCACTACACCATCACTACATCTACACCATCACTACACCATCACTACATCTACACCTACACTACATTTACACCATCACTACACCTACACCATCACTACACCATCACTACATCTACACCATCACTACACCATCACTACATCTACACCTACACTACATTTACACCATCACTACACCTACACCATCACTACATCTACACCTACACTACATTTACACCATCACTACATCTACACCATCACTACATCTACACCTACACTACATCTACACCATCACTACACCTACACCATCACTACACCATCACTACACTATCACTACACCTACACCATCACTACATCTACACCATCACTACACCTACACCATCACTACACCATCACTACATCTACACCATCACTACACCATCACTACATCTACACCATCACTACACCATCACTACACCATCACTACATCTACACCATCACTACACCTACACCAACACTACACCATCACTACACCACACTACACTACATTTACACCATCACTACACCTACACTACACTACATCACTATACTACACTACATCACTACACTATACTACATCACTACACCTACACTACATCTACACCATCACTACATTTACACCATCACTACATTTACACCATCACTACATCTACACTACACTACATTTACACCATCACTACATTTACGCCATCACTACATCTACACCATCACTACACTACATTTACACCTACACTACATCTACACCATCACTAAATTTACACCATCACTACATCTACACTACACTACATTTACACCATCACTACATTTACACCATCACTACACTACATTTACACCATCACTACATCTACACTACACTACATTTACACCATCACTACATTTACACCATCACTACATCTACACCATCACTACACTACATTTACACCATCACTACATTTACACCTACACTACACCTACACTACACCTACATCACTACATCTACACTACACTACATTTACACCATCACTACACCTACACTACACCTACATCACTACATCTACACTACACTTCATCACTACACTGTAAAAAAAAATGTAATAAAACAGAATTTTACTGTTCATTATACAGATTTTTTCTGTATTTTTAAAAGACCATTTAATTTACAAAAAGAGACTGTGATTTTACATGACAAATGTAAAATAACATGAAAACACTGTAACTGTGAAAACACACAATATTTCTGTTCTTTCACAAAAAAACCCGTTAGAAATACATATATTTATTGTTAAAATATGTTCACAAATGTATCGTAATTTCACAAATATTTGTCTGTTATTTAATGGAATAAACTGTAAAATTCAACTTTAAAACTCTAAAAAAAAGTAAAAAAAATAATTTCAGAGATAAACAGTGAAAATATAATATAATTTATAGGAATAAAAAGTAATATAAAGTATGAATCATTGCAGGGTCACACTGTAGGCTATTGGATTATATATATATATATATGATTACTTCACAGCATGTCTGAACAAAACATGTGTAATCAGGAGACATTCTACTGCCGCAACGTCTCCCTGCACAAACACGTACACCAAAAAAAGAAAAAAAAAACATCTCACTGCACAGACTGGGACCTGAACCGGAACAATGTGATGACAAAAACGCGACGTCATTGGAGTACGTGAAAAGCGCGGTTCCCAGAAGAAGAAGATGACATGCCATTGGCTGTTGGGACGCTGAACGTGCCGCTTAACAAGTTCAACAACCACCACGCGGCGGTTCCCATTTTGTCCACATAAAATTCAAACGAACAGCAGCTAATCTCCACGCTGGAGGAAGGACGAAGGTAGAAGGCAAGTATCAAACTGAAGCTGAGTAGCATTAGCTTTATTTACCACCATGCCTCTGAGTTTACTCAGTCGGCAAAAGGCACCGAATCCGCTAGCATGTTGTCAATTGAAATGTTAGCTTCAGTTGACAACATGCTAGCGATATTTTATTCCTATAAATGCTAGGGATATTTTAATCCCTTCTAGTCCTCCTAGCCATGGATGCAGAGAGTCCACTTCTGTCTTTCATCAAATCAAGTCTTCCTAAACTGAGAGACCCTGAGCCTTTGCTGGAGCATCTGCAAGGTTTAGGAGTTGAGGACCTGGAGGACCTGAGCTACCTGCAAGAGAGTGACCTCCTTTCTGTCCTGAGACCAACTGAAGCCAGGAAACTTCTGTCACTGCTCAAAAAGACAAGTATGTGTTTCAATTTGTACATAATAAACTTTCACATTAGAAAAATGTGCATAGTCAAAATATACTTATTAGGTACACCTGTTCAAATTAATGCAGTCCAATACAGCAGTTCTACTATGAATTATACTTCAAAGAATCTTCTCTACATTTTTGTTGATGTTTTCAAAAAGGTGATGACTATACACTATACCTTGTTCATCATTGATTTCATAGTGGGTGTTAGTGGTGGTGTACCGTACTGCATTATATTGAGAAAGGAACAGTTTGAAATATATCAATTGGCTACTGAGTATATAATTATGTTAGGTATTAATATACCCAGATTGAGCTATGTGATGTCTGTATGGTTAAATATTAATACTATCTGTCCTTTATTAAGGCCAACAAGATGTCTTGGACAGTCCTCCAAGCAACCAGAGCAACCAACAGTTCAGCAGAGCCAGTACCAGTACGAGTCCAGGAACACAGTTTGACGAGATGCCCCTTTCTGGTGAGTATATGCATCTGTTGCACAGAATCACTCTTTTGGGTTAGATGGGCTGAAAAATAATATAAAATGACATTAAAATATATTAAAATAATTAATATTAATATTAGTATTAAAATAATTCTGGTGTTATTAGGTGAGTATAGTTTTTTTTAAGTTGAAAGTCCTTTAAATATTCAGGAAATCAATGTAAAAGAAATCAAAAAATAAATTTACAATAAACAGTAAATTGTTGCAATTGTACACCCAATATGTAGTTACATTTTTACAAGTTTTTAAAGATTAATCAAATTATTGTTGTATACTGTTATATTACATCTAATATAAAATAATATACAGCTATAAATAATGCCATTAAAACCAACTAATAATAGCACATTTCTGTAAATTTAAGCATTATTATTCATATTACAATGTTCATTTACCATCGTCATGGGTAATTTCATTGTTTTAAAACGTAAAGTGTTTGTAATTAAACCTTAAAAACAACGTAAAATAATTAAATATACATTTGATGTTATCTAAAATTAACAGTAAATTCTTGCAATTGTAAACCAAATATCTAGTTTTTCAACAGTTTTTTGACATTTTGAAAGATGAATCACATTATTTTGTGTGTCATATACTGTTATATTACGTACATCGAATATAAATTATTATACAACCTCTTTCCATAAAATAATGTCATTAAAACCAACTAATAACGGCACATTTCTGTAGATTTAAGCATTATTATTTGTAATAAAACATTTATTTACCATTTTTCTAGGTAATTTAATCATTTTAAAATGTGAAAATGTTTCTAATTAAATGTTAAAAACAACCTGAAAATAAGGCAAAATCTTGTTAAAATTACAACTACAAACTGTATTTTAATTATGGAAAATAAACATATTTTTATGAGAAAGTCATTTTCTGTTATTTCACAGTATTTATTTGGCGCCCCAGCTGCCGGAAAATTACCGTTTTTTTAGGATTTTTTTTTTACAGTGTATACTACACTACACCTACCCTACATCTACACTACACTACATCACTACACTACTACACTGACACTACATCTACACTACACTACACCTACATCACTATATCTACACCACTACATCTACACTACACTACACCTACACTACACCTACACTACATCTACACTACACTACACCTACAGTACACTACATCTACACCTACACTACATCTACATCACTACATCTACACAACACCTACATCACTATGTCTACATCACTACATCTACACTACACTACACCTACACTACACCTACATCACTATATCTACACTACACTACATCTACACTACACTACACTACACCTACATCACTATATCTACACTACACCTACACTACATCTGCACTACACTACACCTACACTACATCTACACTACACCTACACCTACACTACATCTACATCACTACATCTACATCACTACATTTACACTACACCTACATCACTACATCTACACTACACCTACGTAACTATATCTACACTACACTACACCTACACTACATCTACACTACACCTACACCTACACTACATCTACATCACTATATCTACACTACACTACATCTACATTACACTACACCTACACTACATCTACACTACACTACACCTACATCACTACATCTACACTACACCTACACTACACTACATCTACACACTACACTATACTACACCTACATCACTATATCTACACTACACTACATCTACACTACATCTACACTACATCTACACTACACTACACCTACATCACTACATCTAAATCACTACATCTACACTACATCACTACACTACACCTACATCACTACATCTACACTACACCTACATCACTACATCTAAATCACTACATCTACACACTACACCTACACTACATCTACACTACACTACACCTACATCATTACATCTAAATCACTACATCTACACTACACTACACTACACTACACTACATCACTACACTACACCTACATCACTACATCTACACTACACCTACATCACTACATCTAAATCACTACATCACTACACTACACCTACACTACACCTACACTACATAACATCACTACATCTACACTACACCTACACTACATCTACACTACAGTACACCACACCTACACTACATCTACACTACACTACATCACTACATCTACACTACATCTACATCACTACACTACATCTACACTACACTACATCACTACAGCTACACTACACTACATCACTACAGCTACATCACTACATCTACACTACACCTACATCACTACATCTACACTACACTACATTATATCACTACATCACTACACTACCCTACATCACTACACTACACTATATCACTACACTACCCTACGTCACTACATCTACATCACTACATCTACACTACACTACCCTACATCACTACACTACACTACACTATATCACTACACTACCCTACATTACTACATCTACATCACTACATCTACACTACACTACATCACTACACTACCCTACATCACTACACTACACTACACTACACTACACTACACTATATCACTACACTACCCTACATCACTACACTACACTACATCACTACACTACATAACTTCATAGTCATGGTAGGCTCCTTTTAAATCGTTTGGTAAATAATTTATTAAAACCTCAGCAGGCAATGTAAATGAACAACTGAATCTTTTCATATCAAGTCAATAGAATTTTTATTCAAAGCTGAACATTGGGAACACTGAGTTAAATACAGAGGTAGGTAGGGAACCAATAAGCTAAAACAAGCAAGAGTAAATTGTAAATCTTCAGCTCTTCAGCTGTTGGTTCTCCTGCTTGCTCCTGCTCCTGTATTGTCTCACACTCCGGGTCCTCCAGCTCCTGTCGCACTGTGTTGCAGTTGCTGCTGACTGTCATCTGGAATAAAGAGCAGTGGATAAGATAATTTAATTAAATATAATTATAATGTTATTTCTGATTTATTTATTATCTGAACGAGGATTTGAGCTTTGAAAAAATACTGGATTCTTTCTGTAACGTTGATTCCCGCTGTTATCTAGGTCACGTGACACCTTAACGTTGACGGTTACCAAGGAGCTGCCTTGGATACTTTGATACTTTGCTTCGATACATAGCAGCACTTTGATACATACTGGATACAAGCTAGCAAAATGAGTTAAAAGCAGGCATCTTTGGAAAGTTTCTTTGGAAAGGGGAAAAGGCCCATTGAGGAGACAGAAGAAGAGCCGATGACGAAGAAAAAGAAAGCTGCATTTTAGCAGACACTTTGTTGAGTCCTACACCAATCCTGCTCTGCCTTACATGTTGTGACCGGCTCTCTAATGAGGCAATGAAGCCTTCAAAACTGCTAGTGTCGTTAATTTTAGTCTTCCTGTCTTGAATAACACTTTTTGTTGCCTGAAGAATAACAAACGAACGTCCAGGCTGATCAAATTAATGGCCTTATACAAGAAATCAAAGCTAACATGAATCTGAGTAAGCTATCGATAGCTGGCTAGACTCCAAACTAACATTCATTATGATAGCTGTGTTGTTATCCGCCGCCCACAAATTAGGCTCCATATCGGGAACTTTACAGCATGATAGCGGGCTCACAGAAAGTGGGACTGATATTCGTAACTCTTGACTTACTGTACCTCCTGAAATGTTTTTTCTTGCGATCTTAAATCCGAACTTGCTTAGGTCTTGCTGTCCACTCCGCTTGGCCATGATGCTGCAATCCGCTGCTGTCACTGACGCCGAATGAAATAAAAAATAACGGAACCCCAACTGAATGTCACCTCCTCAAATGCGTGCCCTCTCTCGCCGTAGCTTATTGTATGCTCAGTTTCAGCAAAGCTACGTGGAATGGCATTTCTAATTCCAATGTTAAATAGAAGTAATGTCCACATTTATTGATAAAATTGCTCAAGGGAAGGGAGGGGGGGATGCCCGTTTTAGAGGGAGGATGATTTTGACCATTTTTTATTCCAGGGGGGATGGCATCCCCCCATCGCCCCCCCCCAACTCGAGTACAGACTACACTACACCTACACTACACTACACTACATTTTTTCGCGGCCTGGTTTTCATTAAATCATACGCTCTGATTGGCTCGTGAGCAGTCCAGAATCCTACGATCCAGACCCCGGTTATGGACCTTTGGCGACTCGTTCTTTCATATAAATATAAATATATATATTTAGAAATTAAACCTACAGAGCATAATTTAGATGTACAAAATAAATCTTTCATTTTAATTTATTCCTATTAACTGTGAGTCTTCTAATGAGTCACTCTGACAATTGTTATTCTAACCACATTCACTAGATTTGAGGAATCGAGTGCTCTGATTGGCTACTCTACTACTAGAATATCAGCTCATATACGGTGAGTAGATAAAAACAAAATGGTGGAGCGTGTTGCTGAACCAACCGAGGACGAAATAAAAACTACTCAAAAACAAAACTCCAAAAATACACAAAAAAAGCAACAAAATATGGAATTAAAGTATTTGATGGGAAGAATGTATCTTTTTTTCTTTAATTTTTCAAGAATTATTATTATCGCATTTTTCACAAATTGCTCCTGTCATTTCGCCGGTTTACATTCTAAACGGAAATGATTTTGTTGGACACTTCGTATAAAGTTTTTATTTATTGAATTTGCAAAAAATAAAAATAAAAATGCTGTTTCTCAAAATCCAGTGAATGTGGATAGAATAAAAAAGTTATTCCACTCAGTCTCATCGTACATGGATTATAGCCTATTTGGTGCTATGCGCCTCGTCAGCTATCAGCTCATGTACACCTTGATTGCGTTGGAATAACTGTTAATTATATGTTTAATACCTAAACAATGTAGTGCTAGAGTTAAAATAAAGAATAAATGCTGTTAAAAAAAAAGCACACAAGTTGCTCTCACTGGATTTAAATATCTATTAACCACTAATAATATCTATCTAGCAAGTTCATCTGTAATATTTTACTTGAAATGTGTCCCTTTTCATCAGCTCATACAGCTCAGTGTAAAATGAAAAAGGGTTGTAAGAGTGTGCAGGAGTGTGGCATCTACATTATTAAGTAGGAAATCCCACAATGCCTTGCAGCAAGTCTTTTTTAACATGACTTGAGTGATTAGTGCCTTCTGGTGCTTGATAGTGTTTCTGGCTTTTGTTTAAAACAACATTCTGGTGTTTTATGGAAGTGATTTCTCATGATACTGACCATTTAATGGAAGCTTAATTCAACCAACAACAGATCAGTCAGATTAACTCTTTTAATTGCTCTCTAATGTACATTTAAAATATCGAAGTTGGTATTTATAGCACGGCTATTCAAAAAGTGAATTAGAGCGGCAGCTACAATTATCGACAGTCCATGATTATCAACACCTTTTCAGATTTACCAATAAAAAACAATCTTACAAAGGTGAGTTTCAGTTACAACAGTTATTATTATTGGTTAATTAATCAACCAGAAGACTCCCCCCACACACACACACACTTTGATCTTGTCGTCTGATAACACAGCTCGTTACCTGAGATGGAATTTTTTCAGCACGATCAGCAATTTTTCAGAAAACCCGGATGTTATCATCGCAGGTAATCATGGTGGAAAGATCATGGACATGTTTTTACTGATCAGATTCACCGGTATTTCATGATCTCCTCGTCGAAACCTACTTTGCTTTTTACTCTTTCATTTGACAGTCACCATTTTGTATCTAAACATGCGTTTGAGAAGTCATGTGAGGTGTCGATAATAGTGATCACTTTCACCGGTGTCCACCATTATCGACACCCTGTGGAATTAAGTGACATTTACAACTGTTATGTCTTGATCTTTGTGCAACATTGTTGAAGTACTTAAAAAAAAATAAAAGTGCTGTGATTTATAATATTATTTTTCTGATTCATAACAGAATGGAATGTTTATAGAGTATTTGGAATCCGATTGCAATAAATAGAATTAGACCAGAATTAAATTCCGAGCATATAAAAAAATTACATGCTTGAAATATTCAGATTTTTCTATTCCATTCAGAAAATATTTTTTTTGCAGTTTGTTGTAAATATCTACCACATATTACAATATCAGTAGACTTTTTATATTGTTAGATGTAAATTTAAAATCTCAATTTAAAAAAATCAACCTTTGACCTGGATGTTCATGTGGTTACAGTGTCAATTGCCTGTTGACATTTATTGGTAAACTACAAAACTAGAAATTAATACAAACAACAATGAATGATTAGCAAATTGTGATCTACGAAAATACTTAGAAAGTGGAACAAAAGTATTTTCTGATGCAGGTTAAACATTATCAGTTCATTTGTTTACAAACATTAGAATCACTTCCTCATTTCCGTAAACACCGACATCCATATATTGATATAAAAGATATTTTGTACAAAATATAAGTCGATGGAAAACAAATTTTCAATAAAAACTATGTTTTGTTAACTTAATACCACATACCGATTATTATTTTTTTTTTTTAGAAATAATCATCTGGATGTCAATAATTGTGGAACGTTGTCGATAATTGTGGACAAAGGTGTCAATAATTGTGGAACGCTGTCACATGATCTGATCTGCTAAGTAATTGGGAATCAACTCATTTTTTTTCCAGTGGAACTTTGAGTAATTATTCATGCACAATTTACGTATTGAAAGTCTTTTCTACTTTTGCAACTGCCAAAAGATCATTAAGGTGTCGATAATTGTAGCCGCCGCTCTAGTTAAGATTAGTGTTTATTTGTTTTCAGATGAGGTCTCCTAGGTTGGTTCAACATTTGAATGATTTTTGCCAATGTTCATGAAGCTCCGCCCCCAGGATCTACACTGGCCATAGAGTAGATGTTTGCAAAATGACTGACAGGAGGCGTATCCAAACACAAACATGCATTCTGGAGTAAACAGGGTTTCCCAGCAACTTAATACACTTTTGCTAAGGCACAGCTTAATGCATTCTTTTTATGGTCCGTCATAGTTTATCGTGATTCTGTAATTTTATATATCCTCCAGTTTATTTGACTGGAATAAAACAAATTGACTTTTGCACCTTTAAAGCTTGATTTTTCAACGTTATTTCGTATAGTAGGCATATACAGTCGTGAAAAAAATAAGTACATCCCATGGAAATTGTAGACTTTTCTCAACATATTTAAACACGCAAACATTTCAATCTCTTTGATACAATGCCTACAGATAAAAGTAAAATACGCCAACAAACAACACATAAAATTGATATTTTGTAGTCATTTTCACAATTTAAATAAAAAAAAATCATTCAGAAAAAAGTAAGGACACCCTGGAAAAAGTAAGTACACTCTTACATTTATCACACTTTCCAGGCCATAAAATATCCAGATTTGGTGCCATTGATTCAAGCCTCCTGCAGGTGGAACCTGTCTTATTTAAATCTTGGGTCTGGTGTTCTCTTTGCTACTGAAGTGTGTGGTGCCATCATGCCAAGATCTACAGAGCTCTCTAAGGCGCTCAGAAAAAAAGGTTGTGGATGCCTATGAATCTGGCAAGGGATTTAAAAAGATTATCCGAAATAATTAATTCCACTGTAAGGAAAATCATCTACAAGTGGCGTAGATTTCAAACAACTGTCAGTTTGTCCAGGACTGGCTGCTCCAGGAAATTCAGCCCAAAACCAAAGCGTTTGATGCTAAAAAACATCTCCAAGAACACCAAAATTTCATCACTGGATCTCCAGGCAACTCTTGCAACTGTTGGTGTGAAAGTGCATACATCTATAATCAGAAAGAGATTGGACAAATTTGTTCTGCATGGGAGGCGTGTCAGGAAAAAGCCTTTGCTGTCCAAAATAAACGTTAAAGCAAGACTGTAGTTTGCCAATGAACATTTAGGCAAAGACCAGGCCTTTTGGAATAATTTGCTCTGGACAGACAAATCAAAGGTAGAGTTATTTGGCCACAGTAAGAGTACACATGTGTGGCACAGACCAAAGACAGCTTTTCAGGAGAAGAACCTCATACCAACTGTGAAGTATGGTGGTGGCAATGTTATAGTTTGGGGTTGCTTCTCTGCCTCAGGGACTGGGATGCATGCATTCACTGATTCAACTATGAATTCAGAATCATATCAAGGAGAGCTTGAAGATAATATGAGGCCATCTGTTCAAAAGTTGAAGTTGAACCAGAGGTGGACCTTTCAGCAAGATAATGATCCTAAACACACTAACAAATCCACCAAGGAACGGCTCAAAAAGAAGAAATGGAGGGTTATGGAATGGCCGAGTCAAAGCCCAGATTTGAACCCCATTGAAATGTTGTGGGGAGATTTGAAAACGACAGGACATGCAAGAAAACCCTCAAACATCTTGCAAATGAAGGAATTTTGCATGGAAGAGTGGTCAAACATTTCAGCAAGCTGATACCAGAGACTGGTGAACAATAATGCAAAACGCCTACAAGTTACAGTATTTCTGTTAAACGGGGCAGCACTAGCTCCTGAAGCCAAGGGTGTACTTACTTTCTCCACATAAAAATGTTACATCTACTGATTATTTGCTGAATAAATGATTGAAAGAGCTAATTTTCCTTGTTTTGTTCAAGTGTATCACCTTTATCCGTAGGCACTGTATCAAAAGGGTGAAATGTTTGATTGTTTAAATATGTTGAGAAAAGTCTACAGTTTCCATAGGATGTACTTATTTTTTCACATGGGTGTAGCAGAATGAACAAAAACTGTGCAGGGATTCTGCAGGAGCTGTATTGTATCGTAATATCATTCCAGAATAATCTATTAGTGATGTGTTGTTAATGTGTTACTAATCTTGTGTGTGTGGGGGGGGGGGGGGGGGGGGGTTCAGTGTATCAGTATATTGACCCAGGCTTCTTGGATTCAGAAGTGCTACGCTCTCAACAACCAGCTGCTTCCTACTCTCATTAACCCTGTGAGAGCTGAGAAACGTTTTTAAGTTTCTATGCTGATCAGTAGAAACGGTCAGTGTCGTTATTTCAGCCTGTGTAGACGTACTGCATAACATTTACTGGTACATGTTGCAGTATGATGGGAACGCCGGAATGCCAGACAGTTAAAAGTAAAACCCTAATGTGTAAATAATACTAATATGAATTTTCCCTCTCATTTCTCAGGATGACTCAGTCAGGCACCTTCATCCCATTGGGTTTGATTCAATGTATTACAACCCCGATTCCAAAAAAGTTGGGACAAAGTACAAATTGTAAGTAAAAACGGAATGCAATAATTTACAAATCTCAAAAACTGATATTGTATTCACAATAGAACATAGACAACATATCATATGTCGAAAGTGAGACATTTTGAAATTTCATGCCAAATATTGGCTCATTTGAAATTTCACAGCAGCAACACATCTCAAAAAAGTTGGGACAGGGGCAATAAGAGGCTGGAAAAGTTAAAGGTATGAAAAAGAAACAGCTGGAGGACCAAATTGCAACTCATTAGGTCAATTGGCAATAGGTCATTAACATGACTGGGTATAAAAAGAGCATCTTGGAGTGGCAGCGGCTCTCAGAAGTAAAGATGGGAAGAGGATCACCAATCCCCCTAATTCTGCGCCAACAAATAGTGGAGCAATATCAGAAAGGAGTTCGACAGTGTAAAATTGCAAAGAGTTTGAACATATCATCATCTACAGTGCATAATATCATCAAAAGATTCAGAGAATCTGGAAGAATCTCTGTGCGTAAGGGTCAAGGCCGGAAAACCATACTGGGTGCCCGTGATCTTCGGGCCCTTAGACGGCACTGCATTACATACAGGCATGCTTCTGTATTGGAAATCACAAAATGGGCTCAGGAATATTTCCAGAGAACATTATCTGTGAACACAATTCACCGTGCCGTCCGCCGTTGCCAGCTAAAACTCTATAGTTCAAAGAAGAAGCCGTATCTAAACATGATCCAGAAGTGCAGATGTCTTCTCTGGGCCAAGGCTCATTTAAAATGGACTGTGGCAAAATGGAAAACTGTTCTGTGGTCAGACGAATCAAAATTTGAAGTTCTTTATGGAAATCAGGGACGCCGTGTCATTCGGACTAAAGAGGAAAGGACGACCCAAGTTGTTATCAGCGCTCAGTTCAGAAGCCTGCATCTCTGATGGTATGGGGTTGCATTAGTGTGTGTGGCATGGGCAGCTTACACATCTGGAAAGACACCATCAATGCTGAAAGGTATATCCAGGTTCTAGAGCAACATATGCTCCCATCCAGACGACGTCTCTTTCAGGGAAGACCTTGCATTTTCCAACATGACAATGCCAAACCACATACTGCATCAATTACAGCATCATGGCTGCATAGAAGAAGGGTCCGGGTACTGAACTGGCCAGCCTGCAGTCCAGATCTTTCACCCATAGAAAACATTTGGCGCATCATAAAACGGAAGATACGACAAAAAAGACCTAAGACAGTTGAGCAACTAGAATCCTACATTAGACAAGAATGGGTTAACATTCCTCTCCCTAAACTTGAGCAACTTGTCTCCTCAGTCCCCAGGCATTTACAGACTGTTGTAAAGAGAAAAGGGGATGTCTCACAGTGGGAAACATGGCCTTGTCCCAACTTTTTTGAGATGTGTTGTTGTCATGAAATTTAAAATCACCTAATTTTTCTCTTTAAATGATACAGTTTGGGCGGCACGGTGGTGTAGTGGTTAGCGCTGTCGCCTCACAGCAAGAAGGTCCTGGGTTCGAGCCCCGGGGCCGGCGAGGGCCTTTCTGTGTGGAGTTTGCATGTTCTCCCCGTGTCCGCGTGGGTTTCCTCCGGGTGCTCCGGTTTCCCCCACAGTCCAAAGACATGCAGGTTAGGTTAACTGGTGACTCTAAATTGACCGTAGGTGTGAATGTGAGTGTGAATGGTTGTCTGTGTCTATGTGTCAGCCCTGTGATGACCTGGCGACTTGTCCAGGGTGTACCCCGCCTTTCGCCCGTAGTCAGCTGGGATAGGCTCCAGCTTGCCTGCGACCCTGTAGAAGGATAAAGCGGCTAGAGATAATGAGATGAGATGAGATGATACAGTTTCTCAGTTTAAACATTTGATATGTCATCTATGTTCTATTCTGAATAAAATGTGGAATTTTGAAACTTCCACATCATTGCATTCCGTTTTTATTTACAATTTGTACTGTCCCAACTTTTTGTAATCAGGGTTGTAATATTTTTAATGCAAACTTGTCATAGTCACAAATCCTAACCACATTTTAAAGCTGCTCTGTATTAAACAATACACAGGCATGTGAGCACTGAGCTCCTTGATTTATTAAATGGACTTATTCAATGAAACAGTGTCTCTCTTGTAATTTCTATTCACTCACATGATGAGGTATGAGTTTTGAGCTCGGCTTATAACAGTCTAAGAGTAAACAGAAACAGAAATAAATATGCTACATGAATTGATTATGCACAGGCATACATCAGAGTTATTTGTGGTGTGAGCTGATGATTTAAAATTTATCAAGTCAAGTTAGTTTATTTGTATAGCGCTTTTAACGACAGACATTGTCACAAAGCAGCTTTACAGGAAATGAAAGACTTTAAACATGAGCTAATTTTATCCCTAATACATTTATTTATCCCTGATGAGCAAGCCTGTGGTGACGGTGGCAGGAAAAACTCCCTCAGGCGACATGAGGAAGAAACCTCGAGAGGAACCAGACTCAAAAGGGAACCCATCCTCATCTGGGTGATAACAGATAGCGTGATTATAAATAACTTGCTTCTGTAACTGTGTCCTATAGAGTCACAAAGTACAACTGTGTCACCAGGAAATTCATGATAGTTTTAGCATGAAGTCTATTTTGCTGAAGTTATTAACTGTTCATTGATGGAGACTTGAGTGCAAAACTGTTCATGATGACTGTGGTCCTAAAGTTATTATGATGATTGTAGTCCTCAGCCGTCATAGCAAAACTAAGTGTTCAGAGCCACCTTCGAAGTGTATCTTTTGACTGTCCATATGGGGCCGTCCTCCACAGGAGTGATGTGATGAGACTCCAGCCAGAAGTAGGGCATCAGGATGGATCAGGCAAGTCTAAAGAGCAGAAGAGGCCAGCATCACTGGTGTCTCAGGATTGACATGTAACTTGATGGAGAGAGACAGACAGAGGGTTTGATGGAGGGGCAGGTTGTTAGGTATGCCTGGTGTCACGTAATGGTTAAGAATGGTATACATTTTGTACTGAGTGCAAGTGGGGACTCCAGCAAGACTAACTATGACAGAATAACTAAAACGGGAGAGCCAGAAGGTAATGCAGACATGAAGGAGACCTGGAACATAAAGCAGCAGCCACTACACCGTCAATAAACCCGAGTGAGCGAGTGAGAGTGGTTCTGATAGCATCCATACATACCAGTTTACCAAAACACTCTACACTCAAAAAAATAATTGTACCAAAAACGTTGACTTTAAGTATTTCAATTACATTAAGTTTTTCCATGTAATTTTATTAGGCAAGTTCAATGTAAGGGTCCCATTTAATTCAAAGTGTTTCTATAGAAACACTTTGAAAGTGTTGAAAGCAAATAACTAGAGACCAGAGGTTTAAGGTGTGACACATGGAACGTGGGGTGGATGTGTCGCATGGTGAGTGGTAGTGCCAGTCTGATGGAACATGGGTTGATTACCTTCACCGGGGTCCTGCTCCAGGGCTTTCTGCACGAGCATCCCAACCTCTAGAATGGCGGCTCCCACCAGGCAGCATGGAGTGTGGATGGTCTTGGGCGGCTTGGATTCCTCTTGGTGGGAAGAGAACATCCTGGACAGGGCATCGGGTTTGCTGTTCTTGGAGCCTGGGTGGTAGGAAAATGTGAAGTTGAACCGGGAGAAGAAGAGAGACCAACGGGCTTGATGGGAATTCAGGCGTTTGGCGGACTTGAGGTATTCCAGATTCTTATGGTTGGTCCAGACTAGGAAGGGGAGCTCCGAACCCTCGAGACAGTGCCTCCACTCTTCCAAGGCTAGTTTAACAGCCAGTAGTTCTCGGTTGCCAATGTCATAATTCGGTTCGGCTGGGGATAGCCGGCGGGAGAAGAAGGAGCATGGGTGGACTTTATCATCACTGGCCCTCTGGGATAGTATAGCTCCGACCCCTGACTCAGAAGCGTCGACCTTGACAATAAACTGCTTGGTAGGATCGGGTATGGTGAGAATGAGTGCTGTGGTAAACCTGTGCTTGAGCGTGGAAAAGGCTTTCTCTGCTTCCTCCCCCCACTTGAATTGGGTCTTGGTTGAGGTCAGGGCTGAAAGAGGTCCGGCCACCGTGCTGAAGTTGCAAATGAAGCACCTGTAGAAGTTGGCAAATCCTAGGAAGCGCTGGAGCTCTTGTCTCGAAGATGGGGTGGGCCAATTGGCAACTGCCTCGAGCTTGAGGGGGTCCATCTGGTCCAGGCTGGACAAACTGATCAGGCAGGCCGGCTCTGTGGTCGGCATGAAGCTGGACACTCTGGTGACGGTGGCAGAGAAGAGGTCTATGGACAAACTATTGAACATCATGGATGATGCCAGTCACCCTCTGCACACCCTCATCAGCAACCAGAGGATCCTGTTCAGTGACAGAATGCTCCTTCCCAAGTGCAGGATGAACAGACTTAAAAACTCCTTTGTCCCTCACACGATCAGACTGTACAACTCCTCTCTGGGGGGGAGGAGGGGTAACAGGAGGACAGACGATGGGAAGGAGCAGTAGTCTAGCCTAACAATAAGCAATACCAGACAATGTGCAATCTAATGTGCAATATAAAGTGCAATATCTCTTCTGCCGCCGCCCCCCCTTCTCCCCACCCTTTTTTTCCCCTTCTCCCCATATCTTATTTTTTTTATATTTGTATATGTAAATACTTAATTTATTTTAATTTATCTAGAAGTTTTCTCTATTTCTTTTCTCTGTTTATCTGTAATGATGCTGCTGGAATCTTAATTTCCCTGAGGGAACCCGCCCAAAGGGATCAATAAAGTTTTATCTAATCTATCTAATCTAATCTAATCTAATCTATCTAATCTAATCTAATCTGGATCCTTGCCAGGGGAGATGATGAATCCCAGAAATGAGACAGAGCTCTGGTGAAATTCGCTCTTTTCTGCCTTGATGAACAACTTGTTCTCTAGCGGGTGCTGGAGGACCTGCCGGACGTGACCCCGATGTTCCTCCAGAGAGTGGGAGAAGATCAGGATGTCATCCAGGTACACAAAAATGAAGATGTTTAGAAAGTCCCTTAAGACGTCATTAACGAGTGTCTGGAAGCGCTTTGGTCAGGCCGAAAGGGACCATGAGGTACTCGTAGTGGCCAGTGGTGGTGTTAAAGGCCGTCTTCCACTCGTCCCCTTCCCTGATCCTGACGAGATGATATGCATTGCGTAGATCTAGCTTGATGAATAACTTGGCTCCCTGGAGTAGTTCAAAGGCTGTGGTCATGAGTGATAGTGGGTAACGGTTCTTGACCGTGATGGTGTTGAGACCCTGATAGTCAATGCAGGGGCGAAGCGACTTTGTCCTTCTTTTCCACGAAGAAGAATCCCGCCCCTGCTGGGGAAGAGGAAGGACGGATGATCCCAGCTGCCAAAGATTCAGGGGGGAGGGACACTGCTCGGGTCTTGCTGAAAACAAGTTTGAGATCCAGATATTCCAAAGGCACGTGAGAGGGATCAGGGAACTCGCTGGAGGAAGGCTGCGGTGATTTGGCGGGAGGCAGGGTGGAGTTCAGACAGGAAGCTAGGCAGGACTGGCTCCAGCCTAGGATGGTGTTGTCAGCCCAGTTAAGGTGGGGGTTGTGCTACATTAACCATGGTAATCCTAGAATGATGGGTACGTGGGAGTTGTTCATGACGTGAAGCTGGATGGTTTCTGAGTGGTTACCGGAAATCCTTAGGGTGATCGGGGCGGTAAGGTGGATGATGCTGGTCAAGCCGGTGCCATTGATTGTCAGGACAGTGAGAGGGACATCAAGAGCAAGTAGCGGGATTCCCAGACACTTGGCAGTGCCGGAGCAGATCAGGTTCCTGTCTGCCCCTGAGTCGACGAGGGCCTGGAGGTGGTGATGCTGGTTGTCACGGATAATGATGACAGGAAGTAACAGACGATTAGCGAGGGACTGGTTCTGAGCGTTGCCCACCAGGGCCCCTTGATTCACTGGTGGGCTCGTCCTTTTAGTGGGCAGGCTCGGCAGATGTGTCCCAGCTGACCACAGTAGAAGCAGGCCCCTGTGCTCCACTGATGATGTCGTTCCTCCGCTGACACCTGAACCCGGTCTACCTGCATGGGTTCGACGGACACGGCGGGAGGTGGAGAGGAGGTGAATCTGGGGCGGTTCTTCTCTCTCCTCCATTGCTGGATCTGAGTGTCGATGCAGTTGGCGAGGTCCATGAAGCTGGAGAGGTCTGACGGCAGTTCCCGCGATACCAACTCGTCCTTGATGGTGTCAGACAAGCCATGCAGGAATGGGTCGATCTGGACGTTCTCGTTCCAACCGCATGAAGCCGCCAATGTCTGGAACTCGATGGCGTAATCCGAGGTAGACTGGGACCCCTGCCACAGCTCCATGAGCTCTCTGGCCGCCTCCCGGCCGGGCAGAGAACAGTCAAAAGTTTGCCTCATCTCCTCAGAGAAATCCTTCAAACTGGAACAAAAGGGTGCATTGGCATCCCAGACTGCAGTTCCCCACTCTCTGGCCTTGCTGGTGAGGAGCATTGTTGTATATGCTACCCAGGAGCATTCTGTGGGGAAGGCCAGAGGTTGCAATTCTAGAATCAATGAACACTGAGACAAAAACGATCTGCAAGTACCTGGTTCTCCATTGTAGGGCTGAGGTGCTGGAAGTCTCGGTTCATGGAGAAAGGTGGTGGCAGGAGCTGAAGTAGGAGACGGCTGAGCAGGGGTAGGCATGGCTTGACAGTGCTGCATCTGCATGGTGAGAAGGTTGAGTGCATTGGACAGGGTGGTGAGGTTCTGGGTAATTTGTTGTAGGTCTTGTTGGTAGGTCCCGAGGAGAGTCCCTTGCTGTTGGATGGCCATTCTCAGATGGGTGAGTTCCACTGGATCCATGTGGGCCAGAACGTACTGTTAGGATTGGTGGAGGTGTGGTGGAATTAGGATTCAAAAGCAGAACACAGACAGTAATCCAATAAATAAGATGATTTAATCCAGAGAAGAAAGGGCGTGGCAAAAAGGTAAACAAACAGGACAATAAACAAATGGCAAAAATAGGCAGGGCAAAAAGAGACAAACAACTTGACAAAAACATGAGATAGGCAAAGACAAAAATACTAGTGTAAAAAACCATGAAACAGAAAAAACCCTTAGTGCAAAAACCATGAACCAGAAAAAATGCTAGTGCAAAAACCATGAACAAGATAAGTAACTAGAGAAAAACAACCATGAGATGCAAGAGCAGCACAGAAATGGCTAGAGTAGCAAACGAAATGTTCTGGCAAAAACAGAGCCTGAGAATGGCCTTTAAATAAGCAGCAGTGAAAACTAGGAAGTAAGTTCAGGGGAGAAGGAATTCCTGTCCCGAATCCGGATCAGTGCTGGGATGAGAGATCCGTAATCTCCGGAGTGGCTGTCCAGGGCGGAGCATGACAGAGGTGTCCATGTTTGTAGTCAGAGCATTCTCAGCAGGTTTACTGACAGAACCCCCCTCCCGAGGAGCTCACTCTGGGAGCTATATTCTTCCTAGGACGCTCCCTACTTCTGGGTGCTGGCTTGTCGGGATGTAGGGTATGGAATTCTTGCTTGAGGAGCAGGTCTAGAATGTCCTTGGTGGTGACCCAGCTTTGTTCTTCAGGTCCATACCCTTCCCAATCTACCAGGTATTCGACTTGTCCTCCTCTTCATCTAGAGTTGAGGATCTTATTTACCTGGTTGATGGATTCACCCTCTATGTCGAGAGCTGGGTGCTCCTGGACTGGTGCATTCTCAGCAAGGGGACCTGGAATGGCAGGTTTAAGATTAGAGATGTGGAATGTGGGGGCTAATCTGCTGTACGGGGGGAGTTCCAGACAGTACGAGACCTTGTTTATGCAACGAAGCACCTTGAATGGTCTGATATACTATGGCTGAAGCTTTTTACAAGTGTTGGGTTCTCTTAGGTTTTTTGTACCTACCCATACTCTGTTGCCCGGGGAAAAGTCTGGATTGACTGCCCTATGTTTGTCAGCATATTCCTGATACCTAGTGTTGACGGTTTTGAGACATTGATGTACCTCCTCCCATATTGTTTGGCTGCATGAAAATCAATCATCAATGGCTTGTACTTGGCTTGGCGTGTCATCCCAGGGGAACAAGGGCGGTTGGTTGTCGAGTATGCACTGAAATGGTGTTAACTGAGTTGCAGTGTCTGAGGGAGTTCTGTGCATACTCAGCCCACGGGAGGAAGCGTGCTCAGTCCCCCTGGTTACGCATGCAGAATATCCTTTAAAAACAGCCGATTTCCTGGTTTGCTCTTTTTACTTGGCCATTCAACTGGGGATTATACCCGGACATGAGACTCACTGATACCCCCAGTTGTTCCATGAAGCATGTCCAAAAGTGTGAGATAAACTGAGAGCCCCGGTTGCTGACAATGTCCTCAGGGAGACTGTAATATCTGAATACTTGCTGGAATAGTAGTTCAGTTGTTTGGGATGCTGTGGGGATGCCAGGTAATAGGATGAGTTTAAGAGCTTTGGAGAAGTGGTTGATCATTACCATTATGGTGGTATTGCCTTGTGAGGAAGGGAGGTCAGTGATGAAATCAATGGCAAGATGGGACCAGGGTCTCTGAGGTACAGGGAGGGGGCAGAGGTTGCCAACTGGGGGGGGGGGGGGGGGGGTTCTAGGAACCTTAGCTTGGGCACAGACAGAGCATGAGGTAATGTACTGGTTAATTTCAGTGAGCATGTTTTCCCACCAATACTTGTTTCCTAGCAACTGATGAGTACGCTGACTGCCGGGGTGTCCAGTAGCTGGAGATGCATGAGCCCAGGTGATGAGTCTGCCTCTAAGGTGCTTCGGCACATATAGTAGTCCCGGTGGAAGATTGCTGGGGAGAGTCTGAGGTTGTGAATTCCTTACCTCCTTATCTAGGTCCCAGGTGATTGATTGTAAAAAGCATTGAGGTGGAAGAATGGAGTGGGTGACTGAATCTTGAAGTGAAAGGAGCAGAGACTCGAGATGGGGCATCAGCTTTGGTGTTCTTGGAGCCTGGACATAATGATATGGTGAAGTCAAAATGTGTGAAAAAGAGCACCCACCTGGCCTGGCGAGGGTTTAACTTTTTCCCTTTCCTGAGATACTCAAGGTTCTTGTGATCTATGAGAATGATGAACAGGTGCATGGCTTCCTCTCGCCAGTGTCACCACTCCTCAAGGGCTAGTTTTATGGTGAGCAGCTCTCTGTTACCCACATCATAATTTCTTTCTGCAGATGAGAGTTTTCTGGAAAACAAGGCTACAGGATGGAATTTCTGTTTCTCCGCAAAACATTGTGACAGAATTGCCCCTACTCCGGTATCAGATGTGTCTACCTCAAGGGTGAAGGGCTTAGATGGGTCAAGATGCTGTAACACTGGGGCAGAGGTGAAGGCTTGTTTTAGACGGCTAAAGGCTTCTTCTGCCATGGGGTTCCACTGGAGCCGTTTGGGTCCCTTCTTAAGCAGAGCAGTCAAGGGAGCGGCGATCATGCTGAAACCCCTAATGAAACAGCGATAGAAGTTTGCAAAGCCCAGGAAACATTGAAGGTCCTTTATGGACATGGGTGTGGGCCAAGAAGTGACCACAGAGACCTTGGATGAGTCCATGCTAACTCCTTCAGCACTGATGATATATCCTAAGAAGGAGATATGTTTCTGATGGAACTCACACTTCTCCACTTTGATGTAGAGGTGGTTCTTAAGCAGGCGATTGAGAACTGCTCTAACATGATCCTTGTGGCTTGCTTCATCTGGGGAGTAGATGAGGATATCATCTATATAAGCGATGGCATATTTGCCTAGCATGTCCCATAGAACATCATTAATCAGGCACTGGAACACGCTAGGTGCCAAAGAAAGGCCATACGGCATTACCCGGTACTCAAAATGGCTGGCAGTAGTGCTGAAGGCAGTTT